>NC_039293.1:4225300-4464781 GCF_003368295.1 Carassius auratus | reverse complement strand
TCGGTGAAGTGCCTAAGGGGAAGTGAGCCCACTAGTGGACACCCAGGGAAACAGAGACTAGACAGCGTGACACAAACATGTGTTTAGGTTGCCAAGAGTGGTTGCTATGGGTGTTGTAGTAATATAGAGAACCATTGGTTGAAGTGTTCATAGCCGTTTTATCGTGCAATAAAACACAGCTATTGACCAATCAGAATCAAGGATTGGAACTAACCGTTTTATAATTATAAAGACATTGATTTTAGCTAATAATACACTTAAACTACACAATGTACCTTTAAAGTAATTAAGTCACAGGTATATGTTTGTTGAGTAATTTACAACGCTTAACCAATCAGAATCAAGGACCGGAACTATCAGTTTTATAATTAATTTTAACTCCTGTCATACAACTGCTCATACTTTTGGCCATTAACTGAAAATTAATGTAATTTTCTCTTAACTTTGACAGCATAGTTTGTGTAGACCAGCAAACAAAAAACTAATGTTTGCATTGAAGTCATTTGCACAGCAAAATGAGCAATAATTGTAGTGCTTTAATTAGACTTGCTTTACACTCAGTCAACTGTTGTTCATGCCTCACCTCAACTTCAAACAGCAACCCCGGGTCCTCCTTAAACAGTGCAGGCAAGAGCAGAATAGCTGCTTCCAACTGTAGTCCTTTAAATAAAACAAGAATTAGGTTAACATAACATGGGTGGATGCTTTTATCTAGTTTTCTTTGTTTTTCAATTAGTTACCAAGACAGTAATTATTACTACCTTTAATAAACTAGAAATTAGTCTTTATTATTACACAAGACAGATACATGCAGGAACGTATGATCTCAGGCAGATATGGGTGTCAGACAGTGATACACAGAAAATCTAAGCAGTGCAGATTTAATTACCTTTTTTCAGTCTGCCATCTTCACAGTCATCAACCACACACCTGAACTTCTCCATCAGGGGACTCCGTGAAACTTGAAGGATTTTAGGTGCCATTACCGAGAGCTGAGAGAGAATCTGTTGGTCCACATCAACGTTGGTACGGTCTCTCAGATCCCAAAGGAGCTTATGTTAAGATGAAGGCAAAGTAGAAAGACAGTCATAACTTGTTAGTCATAAGTCATAACTATGGAGGAAATTAATACACTACTGTACTTACCATTTTGGCCAGTCTGAAACATGGAAATTTAGAGATAATCTCCTCCGTGCTGTGGTTAGACACAAAGTGTCTCCGGTAGATTTTTATCAGCGCCATCCTTTCTTTAAGAAGCTCCAAGTTTGGTCTAAGCTTCTCGGTTTCCTCCTTTATTACTCGGAGATGTTCCCTGATGCTTCTTTCATCTTCTCCTGCATCAACCTATTGGGGTAGTTAAATTGTTACAAACTCTCAAACTACAACATTGGGAGCAGCGACTTTAAAAATATGAGGGGAAAAGGACCAATGGTCATTCTGCATAGACTTATTTATAACTACAAAAAAGCCAAAATATTCTCAGTTGAAATTTACAGTGACCAATCAACTCGTTGGAACCAGGTTCGAGTTAACTGTAAATTTTGGCATGACATTGGCCTGTAGTCACAAATTACACTATATACACAATACAATCATTTCTTTAGTAGAACATAAGATGCATCTTATTATACTATTAGCTTCCCATTTTGGAAAATAACATTTATCAGGGTTTTTGAAGGCCAAAATGATTGTCCTCCTGGAGAGTATTGGAGTCTGGAAAAAGGATGCAGCACAATGCCAAGTTTCTTAATAATAAAGCAATCAGTGAAAGTATGGCCTTTAAGATGCACGTTATGTTTAAATAAGGACTGAATGCAAAAAAAGTTAATTTAATAGGTGGGTATGAATAATTTTTTTATGGCAATACATCGTTAAAATTATTATTTAGTGTTTTTTTCACATTAAAAGAGATAATGCTATAAACAGCCAAATGTTTTCGTAATAGCAGAAGGATCAGGTATAAGCAAATCACAAGTTTTATTTTTCAAAATGTATCACTGTTTTAAGTATAGATAATGCCATTGAATAATACTTTTCATTATGTCTAAATATTGATTTCCATATAATATTGCTTTTCATATTTCATGTGATGTTCATACTGTAAAACTGAATTAATTTCAAGGGCTGAAAATATGAAGACAGGATTTGAACAGATATTTTGCAGGCCTTGCCATTTTTAATCCTTTAAAATGACGATGATGCCCATGGATTAATCGCAGAAATTGCAATTATACAAAGTTTACTGCCAAATTCAAGATTTTTACCATGGTACTTGGATAAGCTTCCGCTGTCTGAAGAGGTCGCTTCCTTCTTGCCCATCTCTCTTTCAGTCGCTGTATTTCATTGTTGGCAACAAGAGGCTGCCTTTCCTTCTTAAACTTATTTCTGAGTGATTCAAGCAGGGCATCCTTGAAACAACAAGAGATTGTAGTTTTTAATGAAACATTTACCTTCATGCTAACAGTCAGCCTCATTGCAAAAACCTATGGAGCAAGTTTATTTTGTTGTATACACAATTATTTGACCAGGTGCATTTTGGGTATATGCATACTTGCAGTATGTTCTTGAAAAGTTTGACTTATAAATTTAAAAGCCTTTTAGAATTTCCTAAACGCATCATGAAAATACAGAGCTTTCTTCCTCATAAAACAGTTTACTGCCATGAAATAAAATACCAAATGGACCTACTAGAAAGTGTATTCTTGACAAAAAAACTGGTATCCCCAATAATTCATTTCTAATTATTATTATTCATTTGAAAAAACTATGAACTCATTTTGAAGAACATTACATACAATTGAAAACTTACATATCCAGACCCAATACTTTCCCTTAGATATGGGTAATCCATTATCACATTTGACAGAAGCTCAATGTATTGAAGATGAGTTGGGTACCTAACATTAGAAGGAGAAAAGCATACTAGTTGTTAGTAACTATACCAGCCATAGCAACTACACACTGAGAATTCTAAGGTAAGGGAACATTGTCACAAATATGCTCTGTCTAGTCTGTACCTGTTCTCATTAGTCACTGATTAGTTAACCTTCATCCACCTGTGTCTGGATAGTTTCCTCATTTCCTCAATTTGCATTTAGGCCATCCTTAAAAATATTATTGCTTGCCGTAACAGGTTCGACCATGTCAAATTTAGTCTGATCGATTAAGTTATTGCATTCAAGTAACTAGTACAAATCCAATAAAGTAATATTAATTTTAATTTAATAAGTATTGAGAATATAAATTGCCTAGGCCTAGATACATACACAGGCAACTTTCTTTCTTTTAAATAAAAACCTGTGGCGTCATCTATGATTATGTTTACAATGTTGGTTTAAACATGACACATAGTATGGCCTGTACGTTCACTTTTTTTCACACTAAATATGCGCAACCAGGCAACCAAGAAAAAAAACAACAACAACAACAGGAGATTTCTACTATTTGTTACATATAACCCTTATGTACGTCTGGCAAGAATCGTGTATTGATATTGTATTTGTTGCAGTGCAATTAATCAAGCATTTATCAAGCTAGAAAGGCACAAGTAGTAGCAACTTACATTGTTTTCTTACTGAGGTGGTCAAAAAGAGACTGGATCAGTAGACTCCGTAGTTTTGTTTTACTTGCACTCTTCAGATCAGAATCTCTTCTGTCTATGGCCATCCTCAGCACTGTTGGAAAAACTAAAGAGGTATCTGGACCGGACTGTGCTTGGCTGGAGTTATCAATGTTTCTTGGAGGGTTCTCTCTACAGAGAAATAAAATTGAGCAAGAAAAGGGAAATTCAATAAGAGACTTATCAAATTCATAGGTGTGATTGGTAAAGGACAAAAAAGCAGGAAAATATACGGCGCACCTACCAATGTAAAAGAGTGGGCACAGTGATTGTGTTTTGGCGTATGGGATACCATTCTGATTACCTGCTCATTGGTGTGCTTTTAAGTTTCTCCAACTGGGTCAGAAACAGACTCTGTTTGCGAATGACCGGAAAGAGCCTCTCAGACATCCTCTCTGAGATAACAGCAAGAGTGGCTCCATCTATCTCATGTTCTAGAATCAAAAAAGCATTTCATTAAGAAGGAGAGGTTCAATAAATAGCAAGCATTGTTATGAATTTACCAATTAGACCTTGCCTTGCTACATTCCAGGAAGTGACAAAATCTTGTGAAAAATGTGTATTCTGTTGATCAATTGCTGCAATCAAAGCTAAATGAAACATGTTGTAGCTTATCAAATTTATAACCTTGCAACTCTCCTTTCAGGAGACCATTGGAAAAATATCATGGTATAGGTTGAGTGGTATTGGTTAATCACAAATTAAAGCTTGACTAGCACATTGCATCGCTAACAACAAGATTCTGATTCTGTTCATCACTGAAATCCAACAAATCATTAGCCTAAATTTAAATCAAGTTGAAATTACAAATAACTTAGTATATCTCACAGGGCGATGAAGCAGTGTGATGAACAGGTTGTCCTCTTGATCTGTGTATGCGTCAAGGGCATGGAAGTCAGTTTCCTCCCCAGGTGTAATGGCCACCCACAATGGAGTTGTTGATCGGACACCATAGGCATGCAGATGCTCAGAGAAGCACCAAGTTTGGTAGAGTCTTCCGCACAATTTCCACTGACTGTGGTACTTAACAATATGTAGAACTTTCAAAAAAACTGGGATTTCCTCAGCATGCACAAGGTCAAGGATCAAGAAGTCTCCAGTGGTGTATTTGACTCTGTCATATATCACTTGTTTGGTTTTCCAGAGTGTATCATTCAGTTCAGCAGAGTCCTCTGCAATAATCTCTCTAAGCTGAGAGGGTAGTGCATTCAAACGTATCTCTATTAAAGAGTACGGGACATCTTCCGAGACATGGTGTCCAGTTGATTGTGCTTCCCAACACTGGCGCATTTGATAGCGCTTTGCCAAAGTCTTTGCAATATTCTGGTAATTGTTTACAATTGATGAAAGGCGTTTAAAGTACAGGTGTTTGGCCTCATACCTGAGACACCAATGTGCTCTTAGTGGACCATGTTGTTTGATTAATCGAGGATAGTGAACCAGAAAGTGAATCTTTGGAGTGAATTTGTCAGGGAAAAGCTTCTGAAAATTCTTCAGAAATTCTGTGATGAGAGCAGACAATGGACTCAACCAACTTGTTTTGATCACAGGTGCCAGTACTATGTCACATATAGATCTAAATAGCAAATAAAGAGCCCAGTAAGTGTTGTCCTGAGGGATGGAGCTTCCAATTAAAAAAGGTAAGAGTCGGAAAAGGGTCAGTTTTTCAACAGCTTTTCCTGGGATGGCACCTTGCTGCAAAGCAGATGGCTTCAGCAAAACAGGCCTGTGAGTTATATCATTTTGTCCAAAGGGGAACTGTTGTAGCTGGTCATTAAACTGTTGCACTGTTACCAGCCTTTCACGGGTAAGATTTAGCAAGACTAATTTCAGAACCTGTGGGATGACACCTTCAAGAATATCATGCATCAAGTCAGGCGGAAAGGATTCAGTAACCTCAAAATGAGGCAGTTTATCAAAAGGGCAGCGTCCAGTAACACCATACAAAGTTTTACCATCTGGCACTTGTTAATGTCTACAGTGTGTGTCAGGAGTCCGGAGAATACACTCACTTTCCTCAGTTTTGTTACCAATGTCACGGTGGTGACATAGACAGAAACGACAGATCCGTCCTTGACTAAAGCAAGTATTGAAACCAGCCAAGGAATGGGCTGATAAATTGTCAGCACAAATGGAAATCACGGAGCCTTTGAAAACACAGGACTTGTCATCAATGTCAACTGATACACCACGGCACTGAAGTTCACAAAGGTCACGAAGAAGAGGATCCAAAATTTGCTCGTAACTATACTTCTGAAGCAATCGGTTTCTGACAAGTACAGCCACATGTATATTTTGAAGACTGGAACGATACTTCAGAGGAATATTTCCAAGAACAAAGTAGACACTATTTTGTGGATCTGCCTTTTGGATCCTAAACAATTTACAATTTCAAATTCATCAGTATATAACTGGAGCCTCAGCTGTGTCTCAGATCCATCAAAAAAGGCGTGCTGCTGAAAAATTAATCCATCTGTGAAGTCTTTAAGTGTTTCACCATCAAAAACTGTGTCTTCCACAACATAAGGAAAAACATCATCTCTTTTCAGAATATTTTTTAAAACTTCCAAAATGGGAATATACTGGAAAGTCTCTTTTCTTCCTGTCGAGTCAAATCCGAGTAAATACTCTACTGGTTCAATTAACCCAAACTCTCTTATACAGTATCTCTCAAACTGAAAGTCTGATGCAATAACATCAAAACACTTCCCAAAAAGGTTGTCTTCAACCAAGGACTTCAAGTTTGAATGATTGTCAATATTGATATTTGTTTCTTCTAAACAGAACTTAAGAAGGTCCTGGGACTGTTCATTAAAAAGTTCAATGAGTATTTTCACTTCATGAGTAATAGTATGCCGAACAGTTTTTGGGAGGATGTGCTTTTCTTGAAGTTTTAAACAAAACAATGCAAAATGTCTCTCAATTAGTGATCTGAAACCACATATTTTTTCAGAAAAAGAGATATTTGGTTCTTCAGAATCAAAAGTTTCCTCGAAATCATTAAAAGTAGGTGAGGTGCCTGGAATCTCCTGATTGTTCTCTGAATCCTCTGCGTCTCTCACGATTTTATGATTCCGAAAAACATGGACACGTAAAGAACTTACTCTTTTGTACCTTTTTTGGCACCCATCGTGGCCACATACAACAAAGAAATGTGGCTCATTCTCATGGAAATACTGCAGGTGTTTGAGGTATTTGTTGTAAGAGACTGTTCTTACATGGCAGTTAGGGCACTGGTGCATTGATCACAGACTACTTGAAGCTCACCCTCAAAAGTTTCACAGAATTCCCCCAAGTCAATATCTTTCAACCACTGGCAAACTTGGACAGAAGTCCAACCTGTGAAGTCTGTCATAACCTGAAGAAAGACACAAAATAACAAAACAAACAAATTAAAACACTAGGATGAATGTAAGCCTATTACCCATCTACAGCAGCCCAGTAATGACAAACATTAATAATTAAAAAATTTAAGCATGTTGACAGTATTTTATGATTGGACACGGACATTTGAACCTTATTTGAACATTTTGATAGTTGGTTGCCAATAAAGTCTGAATGTGTATCCCTCAAAATTTTTTATTTGTTTTCCACTGAAGAAATAAAGACATGGATATCTTGAATGACATAGGGGTTAGTAAATTATCAGGACATTTTCATTTTGAGGTGAACTAACTTAATCCTTTAAATGGACTCTACACTATCAGGCGAGACACTAACGTTACAAGACTACACAGTATCCATGGTAACGATGCAGCTAGCGATACAGCCCGCCACTTTTCGCTATTAGTGATTTGAAAAGATATTAAACGGTAGTGTTATAACTTTATATCTGGAGAAAGTCAAGAAAAGAACGACCCCAGTTAACTTACACTTAAGTTACTTAACTTAACATACAGTTCAGTGTTTGTGAAACAACATATTTATTAGCCAACACGGTTGGTCAGGCTCCTCAGTCAACTAACAGTAGACTGATACTAATCTTAGCATTAATGTCACAAAACACGGTAAAACTTTTGCAAAATACAATGAAAAGTTTCCCCTGACAAGTAACTTAACGTTTATTGTATATTTCACTCCCAGTATGCGCTATGACACTCACCTCGAAAGATATCTTCCGTCTCTTTTTAGAAATGTGTTCGTCGTCGTCGTCCTGGTTTTGATTGACGTCGAGTCCAACGGTTTTTCTAGAGTGTTCTTTGAGGAATGCGGCGCTCGCCCTCGCTCACGTGCACCTGAACTGCACAGTGCACGCTATTCGGCGCATACAATATATTTGTTAATTTAATTTAAATGTTATATATATATATATATATATATATATATATATATATATATATATATATATATATATATATATATATATATATAATAAAAATATATATAATATATTATATAATATATTTGTTAATTTAATTTAAATGTTTTATATATATAACATATATTTATGGAAAAAAAAAATATAGTTTTTTTTATTGAACTTAAAAAATTCTTGACACATTTTCACATTTTGTAAGTAGAAATTGAAACACGTTTTTAAACATTACTTCTCACTTATTTTAGGCTAATTATTTGAGGCCTATACCTACACAAACAAAAAGCATTGATGAATATGAATATACGTTTTTGTTGAAGTTTGTGACATAATTTCGGTATATATCTGACTTCACATCCATACCAAAAAAATTTCTGTGGTCAAAAAGTCTTGTGTGGAGGCCTTTGATATGTGCCTTGTGTTCAGGAAAATCACAGTATTTTAATGTAATTTTTCTAATCCTATCACCAACTAAAGCTAAGACACTTAGGATATTAGAGAACTAATATCACTAAGAATTAGGGGCTTAACAGGTTATTTGCATGGCAGTGGTGCCATATAGCACCATATCCACCGCAAAGAACCGCTGAAGAACCGCTGAAAAACCAAACTGGGCTTAACAGGTTCTTTAAATGGTAGTGGTGCTATATAGCACCATATCCACCACAAAGAACCCCTGAAGAACCGCTGAAGAACCATTATTTTTTAGAGTGTACCGTCAGTACCGCCGCTCCGTATATACAGAGAGAGTATACAGTTTGCATAGGGCACCAGCTCCCAGGGAGGCACCATCGCAGTTGATCAAAAACAACAACAACAATTTTTATATTCATATTGACATACTTATACGTAAATAAACATAAACATATCCACAATTATAAAAAAAATGTGTTATATGGTGAAGACTGTAAACAGGCTAAGGACACGTCCACGCCCATGCTCGCTCTCATCTCATGTTTGCGGCTGACAAATGATCATAACTGATGGACACTGTAGTTTTACTGTAGTGTCAAATGTATCTCCATTTATAGAAATCACCCATATGTTAGCCAATCATAGCATCACAGCGTTCAGATCAGAGGTTAAAATCAGGGTAGATCATTTGAAACAATATCTGATGTAATCATACTATAAATGCACCTCAAGAAACATTATCAAATAATTAAAAAAATGCAGTTCATGACCCCTTTAAGTGTACACTGCACCAGCACCATTCTTTGAAAAAGAAGAATGATGCATGTATTTGTGTTAAAACTGATTAGCACTATTTGGACAAATGAATGCATTCATGACAATTTTAGTAAGGATTAAATCAGCTCATAATATTTTTATTAAAATTAGCCTGAGAGGGTGATTTCTGCGTCATTGTGACATGCAAAGTATTTCTATATTCAGTCTCTCAGTGTTATTAATACATGTTTAAAGTATATATATACATTGAACTTGGAATATGGAATAAACTACACTGTTGTTATTATTTAATAAAGAAAAAAAGAAAAGTGTTTTGTTTACTCACCTGTTTTCCGTATCAGTTCAGTCATCAGTGTAACAGAGTTCAATAAAACAACACCAACTGATCCAAACACAAACACAGGGACAATACACTAAAAATCTGCAATGCAAGTTTAATCATTGGATATGAAGTTCAAACAAAAAAATATAAATGATTGCATCAGGTGGCATGACCATTTATAAATATATACCCATTAAAACAAGGTTTTCAAAAAGTTCAAGTTCAGTTCATTTTTTTTTTATACATAGAGACAATGAAGGTCAAAACAGACAAAGAAAAGATCTTAGTGGATCTGTTGAATGACATCATTCAAATCAGTTCGATCTTAATGAGTTTGGTCTTAGCTGAATATATCTACATTGTTGCTTCTGCAGCAGAGAAGAGACTGAGAATGGCTACTGCCAATACATCCACCACCGACATGCAGATGTCAGCATGTGACAAATATTGCTGCTGTACATATATATAAAAAATAACCCCCCCCCCCAAAAAAAAAAAACAGGAGACACAAGAAATGAGAATTACATTTATGCACAAAACAAACCACATACATAGTTGTATGTCAAATACAAAATCATGTAAGTAACTGGTGACAGAAAACCAAACCCCCTTGCTTGTTGAGACTTTGCTCAGCCTAAAAGATCGGTCAGAGTGCAGGATGTGGCTTATTTTGCACAGTCTCATTTCGGTCTCTTTGATTCACCATTATCAGATGAAGACAAATTTTCCATTTCATGAGTCTCATGCTCTCTGTTCAAAACAAGAAATTAGCACGTACATATCTGTACTCTATACTAAGATGACAAACCTTATCCAGCAGATCAGCTGATATATTTTTGCATAACCCTTAGATGATGTCAGTGACTTTCATCTGAATTATATACATTGTGTGCAAATCTGTGTCAATATAACAGGAAAAAACACAATTACATGCCAAATATCCAACCTGTTCTCATGCCAAAAACGTACTTGTGGGAACTTTTTTGCAAGATGCGAAATACATAGCGCCATGTGTGTTTCGTGACATATTCAATGTAAAATGTCCACTGAGTGAACATATACAGTATATGGTGCATTTTATGTGATGTTGGTTTTGTACGTCGACGCAGTTCTGCCATGAAATGTCTGTTAAGTGGCACTATAACTTTAATAGCATTGACGTTTTAAAATAGCGTATCTGCACTACACCTGTCCTAAATCTACCCGATAGTATAAACAAAAGCAAATGTGATGTAAAAACGCAATCACATGGTGTTTTAGCTTGTTTTTTGATCTCTCATCTTTCAGCTCATTCATCGTGAGTCATGTTTTTGACAGGGTTTGGAACCAAGGATTCTGCATCCTAAGTTCAATTCTCTGCTGGCTGAGCTACCAAGCAAGCTTGTTATGTTCAGAAAGCCAAACATATGGAGCTGTAATCATAAACGATTACAAATGCTTGCTGTTTTACCACCTCTAGTGCTCATTTCTGTTGGAAACTGCAGTGATTTATACTTACTGAAAAAGTTCCCGCAGGTACATTTTCATCAGCTATCAATCTACACAGTTTTTTCTAGAGGATAACAGTTTTAAAGAATAAAAAATGGAAATTACTCAGGCCTAATCTTCACTATATGACAGGATGCATTAGAAAGAGAGAGAGAAAAAAAATAAATGCCATGTTACCATATTGTAAAATATTGAATGTCAAAATATTTAGCAAAAAAAAAAACAAAAAAACAAAACAAAAGCTGAGTCTCCATTAAAAAAATATTATAAGATACTTAGAAAGAACGGAAGTTAATTATCCAATATAAAGCCAAAACACATTCACAGGGGAAGACAATGATTCTTAGATCCTTAATGATACGCCCCCCGTTCCCTAAGCATTAAAATAAAAAAAATTACATGAGGATAAAAGGAAGATTCGGACATTTGCAAATAAAATGGTAAAGATTTGTTATAATGTGAAATTGTAAATTTAGTCCAGAGCCTCCAGACAATGTGACAAACTTACATGTTTCCAGGATCAGTTCTGATGACAGTAGTCCAGAGTTCAACAAAACAAGACCAACTGTTCCAGATGCATACATGGTCATATGAGAGGGATGCACTAGAACACAGACGTCAAATGGTTGCACTAATTCATGAAACTATTATGACAAAATTATATTCTTACTACTATACTAGAACTACTATAGAATATTGTAAAACTATTAGTCCTGTTGCATCAATACAACTATTTATATACCTTTTTTTTTTAAATTGTTAAGTCAAGAACATTGAACATTTCTTAAAGTGATTATTTTTAGCAAAGAGTGATTACATGATTTCGATCCTGCCACACTACTAAATGTTCTGCCTCTGTGTGAGAACAAATCTGAAGTGATTCAAAAGTCAAAATGATGAGCAGAATATGCATTTATCCTTGGATTAGAGCACACAACAAAATATAATAAAAACAACTCTGGCTGTCATGAAGTTACTAAGACTGAATATTACTGTCACATAATGTCTTCATTATGGTCTATTAGTTGTTTCATATGTTCAAGTGTTTTGCACACCCCTGTGATAAATGGAATGAGTTGCACCAGTTTGGGCATTTCCTGTGGGCAGCCATTTTAAACAGGAAGTGATGTGGAAAATGTGTAGTGGAAAAGAAAAAAAAATCCTGCATCACAGCTATCTTATTTTCTTTAACTAGTTTGTAGTATAGAGCTGAACAGACTTTCCCAAAAGAAAGCCATTACAAAATGTTCATATGAAATAAATTTTGAATTAGATCTGTACCTGCTATGTAAAAAAATAAGATAATTGTAGTGGCACCTATTTGCTTCTAATTCTTCTGTACAACTTTTTGAAGTCAGTCAAATTATAACCAGTATTTGAAACACGAGCAAACCACGATCTTCATTTGAAATGTTTACTTCCAAAACATAAAATAAATAACGTTACATGGTATGCACGGTCAAAAAACTGTGTTGCTTCCAACGTCTCTAACTTCAAACTAAAACTAAACACATCCAATCGCTTGCATCTACACATTACTAAGTATGCATTTTAAACCAAAATATTTCTTAGGAATTTTAATAAAATATTTTCTTATTAATTTTACTAAATTATTATTTCAGATGAACTAATCTCTATATGGCTCTTACAATAATAATATAAAAATATTTATTTATTTATTTAATTATTTTTTTTCAAACAAGACATATGCCATGATAACATCTTCTCATTGCCCAGGGGTTCTAAAACAAAGATGTTGAAACTGCTGGGAAAAAAAAATATTGTAGTCTGTTTGAATATGGGGGACTTATTCAGACAAGTTTTTGTTATTATGGCTCATGACAGTTTTCAGTTTAACACACTACACACTTAATCTCACTTACCTGATTTGAGAAGGCCACATAAGGAAATGTGTTCGACAAAGAGTGCCAAAGATAGAAAAAATGAAGAGATCCAATTAAACTGCATCCGACCAAATCCTAAAAAAAAAAGCCTTATTACATCTTTTCTAATATTTAAACAACTATTTTGCGAGAACCTTCTGTATGCAAGTGGATATTTATCTAGTGGTAACACTTCAGGTGTATTTGTAATACTACTACTACTACTACTACTACAGTATGTATAATAAATAATAATAATAAAAATTGTTAGGTGAAATATACTTATTGTGTGCACACTGAATGGCATTTCTTCAGCTATTGATACAGGTAAGGTTAGGGACAGGTTTGGAGGTATTAGGTGTCACACTAACATGCGTTAATCTCTTTTCTAAGCCACTATGATAACTAATGAGAAACTCTTACCTCTAAACAGTTTTAGACAGAAGACCGCAACACATCCAAAGCATATTCCAAGAAATAGATGTGCCATGTTCCTAAAATGTGCACTCTTTTCATTGATATAAAAAACTGTCAGAGGAATAAAAAAAGAAGAAAAATAAATATTACTCCACATAAAATAAATATTGTTACTGTGCAAAATAAATAAATAAATAATCAAACTGGAATTACTATGTAATATTTGTCAATGTATTGTTTCAATCAAATGAGGCCAGTTTACATCATGAGAATTAAAGGGATACTCCACCCCAAAATGAAAAATTGTAATAGTCCATCTGCCATCAGTGTTTTAAACATAACATTATGAAGCGACGAGAATACTGTTTGTAAGTGAAGAAAACATAAATAATGACTTTATTCAACAATTCCTCTCATCTGTGTCTCTCCAAATCACTCAGACGGCCTATTCTCTTCTGTGTCAGCCACTCCACAAGGATGCACTGTTTTCTTTCAAATCAAAGCATAAATACAGGTAGAAACAGCGCATCCTTGTGGTGTACCTGATACAGAAGAGCGTACGCAGCATACAGTGATGTGGAGAGACACAGAGGAGACTGTTGACAAAGGAATTGTTGAAAAAAGTTGTTATTTTGTTTTCTTCACTTACAAACAATATTCTCGTCGCTTCATAATGTAATGTTTAAAACACTGATGGCAGATGGACTATTCTGACAATGCTTTTCATACTTTTCCAACTTTGACAGTGCTACTTACTTGGAAGTCTATGGGACAGTCACAAGCCTCCCGATTTTCATCCAAAACATCTTAAATTGTGTTCTGAAGATGAACAGAGCTTTTACAGGTTTTGAACGACATGGGGGTAAATGATTAATGACAAAATTTTCATTTTGGGGTGCCACCAAACTCCCTCACAAAAGAAGAAATCCGATGTGTTTACAACTGTGAGGACGACCGATTATCAGGATCAACTAAACACTGTATTTTGAAATGTATATGAAATATTTAAAGTTCATGGCATAGAATCTTTAAAATATGTCTGAGAGTTTTACATAACGGTCTGTTATTGTGACGACAATTCCACGCCTCGAAACGTGACACAGAACGAAACAAACTCTGATTAGTTGTTTTACATGTCAGTCAAATGGCCTCATGGGCGGGCCTTGACCAATGAAAGCTGCCATGAATTCCAGACCTTCATGATGGTCTGGCTACACAAGACTAAGTTGTCATTGATGTCAGACTGTACAACAGTCAAGGGGAAGTCATGGAGAAGTCATGGTTAGAGAGTCGGGCTCATAACCCTAAGGTTGCAGGTTTGAGTCTCTTACCAGCAGGGATAGTCGGTGGGGGGAGTGAATGTACAGCACTCTCTCTCCCACCTTCAATACCACGACTGAGGTGCCCTTGAGCAAAGCACTGAACCCCCAACTGCTCTCCGGGCGCCGAAGCATAAATTTCTGCCCACTGCTCCGGGTGTGGGTTCACGGTGTGTGTGTGTGTTCACTGCTGTGTGTGTGCACTTTGGATGGGATAAATGCAAACCATTAATTCTGAATATGATTCACCATACTTGGCTTCATGTCATGTCCCTTTCACTTTCAAGACAAGTATTCAAGAAAACTTGTCCAGAGTTTTACCTTATCAACCCATACACGTTCAGTGAGTGAGCTGCATTGCACACGGGGCTGTAATGTTGACTATCATTAAAAGTATATGAATGGCGACAATGCCGGCATATTCAAAAAGAATCGTGTAAACTTCACTACACACCCACATGAAAACAGCGGTGCAACCAGTGTGTATCATAGCAAAAGCAACATATCATATGAATTCAGTGAGCAGAGGATGAGAGCACCAGTGTATATGCAGTTAGAAAAAATCATTATTTCTGATCATGGCTTGTCTTGAAAAATAGAGACAGTTTTATGTTTGTCGTAGGAGAAGTCACACTGCAGGACTGTGCACCAAATCTTCTTCCACTGCCAGAAAAAGGCAGTGGGTTACATATTCATACTAAAAGACAAAAAACTTTCATTTTGATTTCATGGGGACTTTAACAAACAAAAGAGTGATGGTAAGTAACTTTAACCAAGTGAAATCACCCAGTCTCACAGTTTCAGCTAAAAATCTTCTTCTGTACTACATCTTGGATGGCCTGGCTTGAGTAAATTAATTATTTTTAGGTGAATTCTCCATTTATTATCCCCCCGAAAAAAGAAGAAGAAGAAAACCTTTACATACCTGTAAGATACATAACAGGTCTCAGAATATAAAGAGCACAGCAAGTGATTATCTCACTATCAAATCCTGGAACATAGCATTCAAATTTTGGATATAAGATGACATGACAAAAAATTGTGTGGTGATGGTGATGAAGAATTACATCAAGAGAGAATAAACAAACACAACATATCAACGCAGTAATATTAAAGGGTTAGTTCATCTAAAACTACGACTTTATTCAGCATTGTCTTCTCTTCCGTGTCTGTTGTAAGACAGTTAAAAACAAAGCAGTTTGTGATATCCGGTTCGCGAACTAATCATTCGATGTAACCGGATCTTTTTGAACCAGTTCACCAAAACGAACTGAATCGTTTTAAACGGTTTGCATCTCCAATACGCATTAATCCACAAATGAATTAAGCTGTTAACTTTTTTAATGTGGCTGACACTCCCTCTGAGTTCAAACAAACCAATATCTGGAGTAATGCATTTACTCAAACAGTACACTGACTGAACTGCTGTGAAGAAAGAACTGAAGATGAACACCGAGCCGAACAATAGACTGACTCGTTCTCGAGTCAAGAACTGGTTGCATCAGTTTTCGTTTCACCAGTAGTTCTTTCGGACAGTTCGATTCAATAAACCGGTTGAAGAAAATGGTTCACCGGTTCTTTTGCGCTCGACGTAATGACGTCATTTGCGATGATTGCCCTTGATTCAAGCCTTCGGTTTACCCGCGCTCATAACACTAGCACAGAATCAGTTCAGAATCAATCACCAAAAGAATCAGTTCAGTTCAGACGCTCTGTGTGTCGGACTGCTTCACGCTGAATCACACATGTGCAGTATCATCAGCTCCTCGGTTCACGAATTAGACGTGTCTGACAGAAATGGTTCATGACTCAAGAACGAGTCAGTCTTTTGTTCGTCATCTGGCTCGGCTCGGTGTTCATCAAAGTTAACAGCTTAAGTCATTTGTGGATTAATGCGTATTGGAGATGCAAACCGTTTAAAACGATTCCGTTCATTTGGTTCCAAAAGATCCGGTTACATTGAATGATTCGTTCACGAACCGGATATCACAAACTGCTTTGTTTTGAACTCTCTTACAACACACACGAAAGAGAAGACAATGCTGAATAAACTCATAGTGTTTGCTATTTTTGGACCAAGATGTATTTTCAATGCTTCAAAATATTCTAACTGACCCTCTGATGTCACATGGGCTACTTCGGAGATGTTTTTCTTACCTTTCTGGACATGGACAGTATACCGTACACACAGCTTCAATGGAGGGACTGAGAGCTCTCGGACTAAATCTAAAATATCTTAAACTGTGTTCAGAAGATAAACAAGTCTTACTGGTTTGGAACGACATGAGGGTGAGTTATTAATAACATTATTTTGATTTTTCGATGAACTAACCCTTTTAAGTCAGTGATGAAAAACTCTTGCATAATACAAAGAAAAAGAAATACTATTGTGCTTTAGTAATTTCATTTTTGTAAATGTATGAACTACGAAACTTACCTTTAGAAAGACCCCAGAAGATGAAGGCAAAAAACATGCAGATGTTTGGACAAAAGACAAGTGAAACCTGAATTGTCCAGAAGTTTGTTCTGCTTGAGAAAGCTGTGCAAGCAATGAGCAAAACACTTACAGTAACACATGCTGAATTTATTACAGGAAATATGAAGTATGGAAATATGGCTCTTCTTATAAACACACCTGTGCTATTTGATGGGCAGTAGATCAGACAGCAGAACAGAAGCACAGCTCCAAATGCAGAAACAATGCAGAGAACCAACACCATTATTTTCAAGAAAGAAAAATCTGTCAAAAACAGTTAATCAGTTACATCTGGTATTAAGTCAGATTGTTATTTTTGTTTTTTTTCTAAAATAATTAGAAAACAATAATTTTTAATTGACGCAATTGATTCTTTAATGGATTATCTACATTCTTCTTTTTTTTTTTCTTTTTTTTTTTTTACTCTGTAAAATATTTTATGAAACCAGTTCATCCAGATAATACCACTTGAAACACATTATATCTTACTTGATGAAACAGTACACCAGCTGAATGTCCAGCCTGTAGAGGAGCCTTTAACCTTACAGATCAGAGTCACCGGATCTCCTTCAGGCAACCACTTCTGTGGAGAACCACTTAAAACTGCCTCGGGTCTATCTGAAATAGACACATCACTCATTAACATGTTAAACTTGTTTGTGTATGTGAAGAGATGATCAAACTCACCAGATACTGTCAGTGTAACTGCATCACTCTGTTGTGATCTCAGTGATCCTTCTCTCTCTGCTCCATCACAGGAGTATTTACCTGCGTCAGACTCAGTAACAAAACTGAATGTTTGTTCCTGTAGTTCACTGAAAACACTGTCTGAACCGTCTTTATACCAGCTGTACTTCCAGCTAGAGACTCCTTCACCATCAATGTCACATCTGAGAGTGACTGTCTCTCCTCTGAACACATGATGATCAGGTTTAATGCTCACTTTGGCTTTTGGTTTTTCTGTACAATGACAACAATTCACAATGAAATTTTAATGTGCTGGTGCTTTTACTTTCTAGATGAACACAGTGACTTGATTGTAAAACATAAATCAGATGAGGCTGAAGTGTTGTGCTCTATAACTGTTATAGTCATTTATGAAAGAGCTGTCAATGTACAATCAATGGGAATTTGAAAACATGAGTTGTTTATGTTTTTCAACAAGTCTTCCAGCAGAAGATCTTGTTTCTCTCTGTAAAATCTAAATGATTACAGAGTGAATGTAATACATATATATGTTGTTTTTGATAGACTTATGTTTTTTGGTGGGGTTTTTTTTCACACCTCCTTATAATCATAATTAAGTTGGTTTGTAACAGTTACTGTAGAATCAGTCGTATGTGATGAAATACATGAATCAAATTCACTCACGTTCAGTTTGTTCAGAGTGGATGTTTGAAATCAGCACTAAAACACAAAGAGAAAACTCATTACAGTGTGAACATGGTCAAATGTGTATATTACAGCATCTTATAACTGATCTAGAGTTGATGACTGAACAAATACACTGATCTACAACACAACAGAGTGTATTCCTCTTCTCAAACAGCACTAACTGCACACTTCCTGTCTCAAAATCATCTCTCACTCTTACAGTATATCTTTGAATAGATCTGGGTTTGAAACTCGTATAGCAGCGAGAGAAAAAAAATCCAGAAACACTAAATAACTTGATCCTTTTTATAATATAATAGTAATCACCATATTAAAATACATGAAATAGATAGATATAATAATACTCACAGAGCACAAGAGAAAGTTGCCTGAGCTCCATACTGACTGAATGATGACAGACAGGTAAAGACACAGACTGTGTTCAAGCCTCAAGACTTCCTGAAACCTGCGGTCAGATCTTTAGAAACAACAGCACAGATTAAAGGCATAAAATGTGCATCATGTGTGACAGAAAAACTTTCGATGTTTTTGATCATTTTGTAGCATGTTTTCACTAAATGTCCAACTTTTTCTAATGATTTTCAACAGAAATGTTGTAAAGATTCAGTATCAAATTGAACAATATTAATTGCCATTATGAAAAATAAAATTCTGGTGTGTTTTTAATTGTAAATTTTGATTTTAAATAATAATGACTAATTTTGTTTTTATCATATTTTATATATAATAGTGTATAATTAAGTGTATCACAATTATCTAACTTATGCTTTTTTCCAACAGCATTTTAATAAAATATGAATATTTTTCATTCAAACAAGACATATGCCATGAAAACATCTAATTTTCCAGGAGTTCTTAAACATAGATGCTGAATTTGTTGGGGAAAAAAATAGTATTTTTAAATATGGGAGACTTACAGTATTCAGACAGGTTTTGTTATTATGGCTTATGACAGTTTTCAGTTTAACACACATTTAATGTGACCTGAAGGCCAAATGGACACCGCCACATCGTTTCACATGGTTCCTGTACACTTCCTGGTTGTTATCTGCCCATAACAACACTGATAAACCTCTGTACACACGAAATATCCGAATAATAAACCCGCGATAACGATAGTAAAGCTTGGTATGAGATTTTCTTGAAATCTGGGGCATTTTTATAAAAAATATAAGAAATTTACATCTGAAATGCTAACTCGTACAGCAATGTAAAAGGCTATAAATAGCATATTTTTACAACAGTAAACAACCAAATTCCACCTGTGATCGCAAAAGGATGTTATTGCAAACACTCGATTGGGGATGAAAGTGAGTTTTGAGTAAAAGTGTACTAATAATTTCATAAATTGTCTGATGTAGCTTGATGCTAACGTTGGCTCTAATGCTACTAATAGCAGGTGCATTTCTTCTTCATAATGCATTTCTGTCACAATAATTCACGTAAGGTCATAAGAAAATGTTCTGTTTAATTTTTATAGTAAGACTTTTGATAAGCCTTTGATTAGCCTCTAAAAACGAAGGCTTTGGTAGACTTGTGGCTTTAGCTACACTGTGTTTCTAAAATAACATCCTACATCAACAAATTTTTTTTACCACATTTAAAAAATATGTTTTTAATATTTGTATTTTTGTTTTTATGTTTGAGCTTATATATCTCTATTATCATAACAGTCTGAGTAATTCTGATTCCTGAACAGTAAACTTTGAAGTGTCAGCTTTGTGAACAAATGTTGATTATGTATCTAGTCAGAAAGAAAAATGAGCAGAAACCTTTTTATTTTGGGTATGTCATTTCTTTCTCCATGCCAAAATGGGGGGTGACTGGTAAGGGGTTAAAACCTCAACAGCAGACTTTTGGTCACATGGGCTAGTTCCAGTGCTGTAGTTGTGCATTTGTGGCCACACATTGTTGTTTTCTGTTTTTCAAGGCAAACTTGGGAATAAAACAAATGACAATAGGGGATTTTTTTTAAAACGTAAAAAAAAACATACATTAAGCTATTAATGACATCATTTGGATTTTCGGGTAAACTATCCCTTTAATGAAAAAAAAAACATTAAAAGCTTAGAAGCTTTTTGTGTGTGTGTGTGTGTGTGTGTGTGTGTGTTTTATTTATTTATTTATTTATTTATTTTTTGCTCATAACTATAACACATAAAACAAAAATAGACGCCATTATTTAGTTTCTCCAGATGAAAAATAGCCCAAAATCACTATAATCCATCATTATCTAAAGATATTCCTCATGAATTTATAACACGCATAAAACTACACAGGAGACATAAGTTTAGCAAAAATAAAGAAATAATAAATAATAATAATGATCTAAGGTATCTGTAATGGCGATTTTGTTCGTAACCTCATGAAACACCATATTTCAGAGGTTTTCAGAGGTTGCACACCTGCCGTTTTAGCTCGTAACGTCGCCAAACATGCATATATCTTGAAAAATGGATGGATGGATCATAGATGGATATTATAGTGCGGCATGATAACAATGATTTGGCCATTTTCCCTAAGAATAATACATTCTCAAGGGCTAAACAAAACTACAAAAGTTAGAGTAACCATTTCCCCTAATATTTTTGACGAATTTTTTGAGTTTTCTACTGATATAGGCTATGATGCAACCTTATTAGTCTTTACCGGACGGATACCCAAAATGTATTTAATAAAATAAAATCAATAATAAAAAGCTTAAAGAAATAGGAAAGTGGACTGCATGACAAATCTAAAAATCCATTTATGGCCACTCAAATCTTATGATAGCTTATGATGCTGCATCCACACTGATAGATGCCAATATAATATACTAAACCTTTAATGTGAAGTTATAGGTCTCCTGATATAGCAGGTTAATTTATTAAATATGATTTTAATAAATATGATACTAACCTGACATGGTTGAAGACGTCTCCATCCCTGTGTGTATTCAGAAATAGTATAAAAATAAATTTACAGGATTTGATATCAGAAATCATTGATCTCAATCAAAAAAATTTACAGTGAATGACCACACACACAGAGAGAGAGAGAGAGAGAGAGAGAGAGAGAGACCTTTAACACACCTTTATTTGTAAATACATTATATAGACATACCTCAACCAATATTCACTTATAACAAATAAATAATAAAATAAATTTAAAACTCATACAGTACATATATTCCTTTTTCCCAATACACATGCATATATACCCACACAATAACCTTAAAAAGATTTACTTATGTTAAGCAAATTATTAACATTTTAAAAATATATAATCCTCATTTAAACCACTTTAACAGTCACAGAAATATTTTTTTTTAATGTAATTCCAATTCATTTTCCTAATTCACTGTGCACAAAACATCATTCAAAGCCCAAATTTCAATAAATCGGTCTAGGTTATTAGTCAATTTCAAATGTGCAACGGTTCCTACTTCCCCATTTCCTTTCAATTTTATTTTCCATTTTAACTATATTGCCATCTTTGCAATTCTATACATAATGGTTTTTTCTTCTTCTGCCTGATGCAACATATTTTGGTCCAAAAATTAATTAATTATTAAAATCTAACCCACAGGGACCTCCAGCAGCAACTAGGGGATGAGTCTGGGCCAAACAAATCTGAACACTTTGTCTCTTTGCAATCTTTGAGTACGTTGTAATGCAACACTTACACACAAATATTGTATAGTGCCTTTTTGAAACGGTCTCAAAACCTTCAAGCACAAGAGTCCTGAAATTTAGAATAGACGCTTCCACTGGCTCTTCATCCAAAGACTCCCTCTGTTCTGTTCAAGAACTTCATTTTCCTCTAGGCTTTGTTTGAAGACAGACGGTAAAGCTGAAACAATTACATTATTCTCTGTATAACCCTTATAGACTTGATGCCTGTCATATTGCACATTTCTTCTGGACTTTTCCAGTTTGCACCGTTCTTTAAGTCAGTAATTTCTGTACATTCTGTATGCTCATGGACTCCAATGGCTGTGCTGGTATCAACGGGTTATTAAAAAGAGGTTAATTCTCTGTCCAAATCAAATATTTGAAAGACCCCTCTTAACTTAAAAAAAAAAAAGTTTTTTAAAAGTCTGTGCTCTCAAAACTGTTTTGTAGAATGAGGAGGCATCCCTCAAGTCCATGTCAACCAGTTTAATCAAAAACAGATGCACATCATACTTGAAATCATTTTAATTTAGGGAACTTATAATTTACCCGATTTTCTGTAATGTCTTCTTTAAATCTGGCTTACATGAGCAAATGTAAAAAATCCGAGATGTCAGATAGGTTGCTATAACTTATAGGACTAAGTAGGGATGTGACATGTTATGTTAATCTTGTTAAGGGGGGGGGGGGGGGGGTGAAATGCTCGTTTTCACTCAATCTCCTGTTAATCTTGAGTACATATAGAGTAGTACTGCATCATTCATAACTCCAAAAAGTATTTAGTTTTATTATATTAATAAGAGAAACATAGTCTGTACCGATTTTTCCCGGAAAAACACGACCGGCTGGAGGCGTGACGTGTGGGCGGAGCTAAATAATCACGAGCGCGAATAGGCTTTTGAGTTGAGAGCGTTTGGAAGCTGTGACATTATCGTGAGGAAAAAACCATCATCCAAAACAAACCATGGCTTACAGTCAGATTCAGCCGTTTATTTATGATCCAGAATCAGATCCCGAGGCTGAAACTGAACGAGAGCAGCAGCAGCAACGACTCGCTCCGAGCGGGGCACGAACCCGGGTCTCCGGCATGGGAGGGGACGCACTAACAAGGAGGCAGAGATATTTGAAGCAGTTTTACTCACCGCCTGCAGTTCCAACACACGATCGTGACCCTTTATCGTTGGGATTGCATTATCCTTAAGAAATAAACGATACGCAAATCCGTCGTCAAACTGGGCCTTGTTTGTAAAACAAGCATCTTCGAAATGCAGGGAACAAACACAAACACTTGCACAACTCCGTTGATGCTCTGTAAAAATAAACTCCGTCCACTGGTCCCTTAATGCTGTTTTTTCTTTGATAATCTGTGCAGGGTTGTCTTGCCCTGGCAACCAAAAACACACTTCTTTTGTGACATTTCGCGACGCTCTCGCTCTGATCAGTGAAGTCTGTTGTGCTCTCAGTGCTCTGCTATACGGGAGCGCGCGCTCTTCTGGCAGACGCGCCCTTAGCACCCATATAAGGAAATTCCTCTCCATCTAACGTCACACAGAGCCATACTCGAAAATAACTTTCCGAAACTTGTGACAAACCGGAAGGAGTATTTTTGGAACAAAAATACTCCTTCAAACGTTCAACTTATTTTTTGAAACTTTGTCCATGTTTAGCATGGGAATCCAACTCTTTAACAGTGTAAAAAACTCAGTATGCATGAAATAGCATTTCACCCCCCTTTTAACGATGGTCTTTCTCTATGCAGGCGACTCTTTGACCTTTCACAATGGTCTGAAGTTCCCAACCTTTGACAAGGATCAAGACATTGATGATAACTGTGGCAAAATGCTTTTCAGGAGATTTTCCTATAGAGCCACACGTCACTATACAAACCCCAATGGTGTGTACTGATGGGGAAGAGATGACACTATAGCCAGTATTGGAAATATTTGGTACACCTGGGAGAACAGGTGCTGTCACCATGAAAACCATCAGCATTAAGATCAAACCTGTGTCTTAACATTATTATTATTAATATAATTATTAACCCTATGTGACCATTGAGAAGATTTATGCTTTCTCTTTTATCTGTGCAATAGAATAAATCATGTCAGTCAGAATGACTTGGTAAATCTTTAATAAACTCCAGCATCGAAAGCATTACAGTGCCTATAGAAAGTCTTCAAACCCCGTCATTTATTTTCACATTTTGTTATGTTACGTTAAAATGTTAAACTGCTTTAAATTATTTTCCCCCTCATAAATTTACAACCGAACCAGATTTATCACAACTTTGCAAATTTATTAAAAGGAAACACTTAAAAAATTACATGTCTTCATAACCAAAATTTGCAATTGCTAAAAAGAACATTATTTTGTGTATTTGGTATAATGTAATGTATTTATGTGGTTTAAGTTTAAAAAAAACACATAATTTTTCACATCACATACATTATTGTTGCTCCTCTATGTCCCGTGGGGTGTGCTGTGATTGGCCAGCTATCCAGTGCATTGTGATTGGCTGAATACCTCAAGTGTGTGCAGAAATGTTTTACACCTTAACATATTGTGATGCCGTGTCCCGGTGCGACGAGACAAAAACAATAAAACCCATTACAAACAAGGCATTTGTATCATCCAGTGACCTGTATGAGTGCTAAGTTATTTGGCAACTTGTTTACAGTCTCTTGAATGTTTAAATTGTCAGGACTTTAAAACATGCATCATTATATTGCATGCATTGCCTCTTATAGTGACCGTTCGGTCAACTTCAGTGTCCTTATAATGTTAATCCAAGAAAAAGAAGATGATATAAATCACTGACTGCTCTTTAGCTAGTAGTCTTTTTTCCCTTGTAGAGACTCTCCATAGGCATAATGGTTTTTCTACTGTACTGGTCGTTTATTTTCTTTATATTCCTCACAGGAAACTTTCTGCGTTTTTTGGTTTAAGTCCGCACCAGGATAGAAAACCAGACACAAACACTTTAAACATTGTTCAATTTGTATCTTTGTCTTATTTATATATTTGTGCTGTTTACATGATTGGCCCGCAAACCCCAGCTATGACCCTGCCGGGGCTCAGAAGATAACGTCATGCATCATATATTACTAAGGACATCAAATCAATGTCATTTAACTAAAGTCAAATTAAAGAATTGATAAAGCTTTAGTGGTCTCATGATTTTTATTGTGATATGATGATTATATCTCATAATCTTGGAGACTTCAATAGAAAGCACTCTCGGCATTTATTATTATTGAAATGCACATACAAATAACACAAGCTAAAGCAATTAAGATACCATACAAACTGCTGGAGTGTCTTAAATGTTACATTAATACATTTATATAGATTTAAATGTTGTACAGATCTGTTAAACTTTAATATTAGCTGAAACAGAAAATACGTGGGCTTCAAACCACTAATGCAATAGATTTACTAAACATGTTCAGCTCCCTCTTCTTTAACTGAATACTCAAACATGAATAAACATATATTTTTAATAACACAACACATAATAGCTGTACGTCAATCTGTTTATGAAGAAATGGTTGCGTTTTGTTAATAAGAATTATTAGAAGAAACTTATAACAGCATTTACTTTTGAAAACGTGTACCAGAATGTCACCAAACCCTGTGATTTACAATGTAGTGTTCGGTCTCAGTTTGTTACAGGATAAATGTACACAAGTTGGTTTCTCATATCTGTGTCTGTTAAACGTCAGGATCAGGTGCAGACAGATTCTCCGTTTCATGATCTTCTGTTGTGCTCTGTGTTCAAAACAAGACATTGTTGTTTGGCAACTACACATCTGAACTCCATCATCTGAACCAACATCTATGTAATTATTACCCTGAGATGACTTCTGTGAGGTAAGTTCTGTGTAAATCTGCATTAGAAAAAGAGAAATACAGATTTAACATTGATATATAAACAGTTGCATGTACTGCACACACACACACACACACACACACACACACACACACACACACAGAACATAAATACGGTGTTGAATAAAATCTGAACTTACCCAGTTGTAACAATCTTCCCTGTGTGACAGGAGACATTAGAGAGACTAAGTTGTTAAGACTGTTTGTAATTGGTTCAGTAAAATAAGAACGACTGTATAAAAGGCCAAACTTAAATAATGCAGGCTGCCACTACTGGTCACTTTTTGTTTGTCACTTCGACGTTTACCTCACTTTTAGCAGCACTGACCCTCCTTCACCTCAATAACTGTTTGTATCCAGGGGCGGACTGGCCATCTGTGTGCTCTGGAGAATCACAGAACGGCCGGTACTCCAGGACGGCCGGCCCACCACCCGCCACGCACGCAGTCACCTGTTTTTTACCCACTAATCTGTTTCACACTCCAGTACTGTAGGTGGCAGCAATGCACCTTTAAGTTGGATGCCAGCTGCACTGGCCATGGCCGCCAAGTAAGGAGAAGAAGAAGTGGAAGAGTAGGAAGAAACAAACAGCAAAGACGTTAGATAGAAGAAGCATAGAAACAAACAAACAAACAATATGAATAGATACTGAAGCTGCTTAATGTCGCAAACTAACTGAAATATTTAGCAGCACAGCCAGCAGCAGCACCTCGCAGTTAAATATTAGCAGCAGTGAAGAAGTGAGCCAGACAGCTATGCAGCAACATGCCACCAGTGATGATGAGGGACAGAAAGATGAGCTGGTTCCACATCCAGATCCAGATCCAAGTATGGAACATGAGAGGAGAAAGAGAGGTACTTGTTAGGGATGATGTTAAGAAGTGATATTCAGTTTGCTACATTTTTAATGACTGCAGTAGTTAAAACAGCTAAACTTCAACATTTTCGCTGTAAAATGACACATGCAGTAGCTAATATTAAGAAATATGTTGTGTTTTTACTTTTAAAAATGTTGGTAACGTTACAGTTAATGCTTACAAACTTTGAAGATTTTGAATACAGAAGTTACATTTGTAATGGTGTATTTCCATTTAGATGTCGTATAATTATTTGTGCAGTAAGATTAATTACTGCATAAATTAAGATTATAAAGTAATAAATTCATTTTTAAGACAGCATTTATATGTGAGTATTCTAGTTAATCTAGAATAATATGCTTTTAACACAGCATCTAGTCAACAATAGTGCTATTGCTATAATTTGGATGATATAGTATCATGAGCCACAATTAAAGTTTTGTGACACTCATGCCAGGCGTTATTGTTGTTGTTGTCGAATTTCAGCGCGCCGATTGCTTTGGGCCAGGCCTAGTCAATGTCCAGGGCCGTTTTTTGGTCCCAGTCCATCCCTGTTTGTATCTGTTACAAATCAGCATTATAGATACTTGCAAACAAATCTACCATATTAGGCTAGTACTGATAAAATATTATTATCCACAAACTGATTACAATTGTATGTATTTTGAAAAGGTTCACTGGCTTTTGGCCACTTTTTGACTAAGAACAAAAAAACAAAAAACACCTGCACGCACATGATTCACACAAACAATCCTGAGTTTGACTCATTATTGAAGTCCTTATTTTTAATGTTCACTGCTGGTAGATTTGACATTCATTTAAGTCTCTCTATTCTTTGACAATGATTTTGATCTCTCACTCTCTCTCCCTGAAAATACTGTCACCACCGTACTTGTTTTGTGTAATAAAATAAAAACAATAAATTCCAAACAAAAAAGATTTTAAAAGATACTTACAGTAAGCATGCATTTGTAAAGCCAGCCAATACAAGGCAAAAACACATTCAGAAGGGAAGACAATGACTCCCAGATCATTCAAGACACGCTCACCATTTCCTAAGAATCAAAATGAAAGAATAACATTTAACAGACAGATGCATGGGACACATGAAAGTGAAAATGTACATTTTCAGTATGTTAAACGTAACCATGCTGGGTTTTGTTCATTTTCAGCGAGATCTTTGTGCAAAAGTGCTGTGATGCTACACACATGCACATATAATTATATACACACATATAGAGACAAACCTACAGTTATTTGCAGAAATGGGAAATATCCACTCACGTGCTTTCAGGATCAGTTCTGCAGTCAGTGTAACTGAGCTCAGCAAAATAACACCAACTGCTCCAAACATGTACATGATTTCATTACAGCGGGACACTGTAACACACAGACAGACAAAACAGGCAAACAATCAAATAGTTGCAAATATTATGCAGGACTCTTTTCATAGCAATACTATCAACTGGCTTTATGCCAAAGGGCATAAATACAATAAAGCTTACACTAAATTGTGAGAAATAAAAATATAAATATATATTAGAATTTAGCAGTGAGTAATTACATGAATTTTCTCCTCTGTGGCTCGTTTCAGTTTTTTCTCCTCGTCTCTGGACTACTACACATTCATTCACTGTTAAAACAAAAAACAGACTAGATTTATGGGGTAAAGTTAGCTTTCGTTTTGTGAATTGGTTGTTTAGTCCCACTTCAATGAACACAAATGTGACTTAAGTGTAAGTCTTACGTGTATATCTATGTATTAACTGATTAATAATGTAACTATTTATGCATTTATTTACAAACAGCATGGTGTTATTTCAAAACAAAAAGGTGCTCTATTTTTTTTTATTTGCATCTGTAAGACAAAGCACATCATTTCTACTTCAGCACCATATGTGTATGATCTTTTATAACTACAGTATTGGGTAATAAAAGACATACAGTAGCAAACACAAGACAGAGATGGATAATACCTTGCACATTTGCTTTAAAGATCACGATCAGCTTCAGAACTTCTATAAATAAAATGACACGGATCCATTCCCAGCACTCTGTCAAATAAAATCAAGTCATTTTGATCAGCTCAACATGTCTTACAAAAACAACATTTTGTGTGTATTCTAAAAATGTCAAATTATTAATTTAGTTATTATGTGAGCCATCATTTATCACAATGATCAAGAAAATACACATTACTCACTGTCCCAGGTCAAGATGATAATAAACTAAATAATAGTAATAATAATTGTCCATACATAAAAGACAAATCTGAGCTTTCCCACAACAAATCTACTTAAACTTTTATCTTTACAAATCTATATATGCTTTTTTAACAATGTGTTTTAATATGAAAAAATTAAAGATAAAGGCATCATACCCTTCTCTCTTTCCAATATGGCTCGAAGAACATAAATCAATAGGATGAAATCCAGGAGTGTTATTGTTATTATCCCAAATAATGTTATCCATCTGTGGCGGAGAACTATGAATATAAACATGGTCATCAGCATTCGTTAAATTTCACATCACATACTTAAATTGATCTCAGATATGATACGAATCAATTCATGTTGGCATGAATTTAAAACTAATCCAATTAATGTTCTTAAGAAATGTTTTTGGTGCTCAATTTATTCTTGCATTTCTTTTTGCACTTTTATTTTTACCTCGCAATCTTAAAAGGAAACAAAATGTCATAACTACCTCCTCTTATGAATCACCTGATGTCTATGATACAACATGATATTCTGGGCATGCAGCAGTTAAGCCAAAAGCACGTAGGCCTTTAATCTGGTAAACACAACTCACTTTTCAGAATGCAACCAAAAACCGGTGGATAAAAAATTAAGTCACATCCAATTATTATTATTATTTTTTCACAGTAGTTTCTCTCATAAATACATCACAGTTTGGTAGTAAAATGGGCGACAACTTCTGTTTTATACCAACTTAAGTACCGTACATATTATAAAGTTTGTATTTCTATTCATAAAATGAATATTTTTGAGATTTACTCTTTCCACACCTATACAAATACAATAATAAGAACTTATTTCAGCATGTACTTACATTTGAATTTTGCTTGCAGACGAGGTAAAAAGAATATAAAGATCTGCAGTAGTGACAAAACCATTACCACAATGAGATGTCCTAAAATAAGAGAATAATTAATTAATCCGTTACTTTCCCATCCAAACAAATCACCAGTTAAATATCATTAAAACACATGACATGATTTGCTCAGAACACTGAATGTACTTTTCAAGTTCTACATCAAGGTGAAACTGGCCGAATTATATATCTTTTTAATTTTTATATTAAAAAAATATATTTAAAAAGCATATAATAAAGAGACATTTTTACAAACTACTTTTTGCATATCAGTTTCATAAATTATGAAGGGATCAGTATATAGGTGTTACCTAAAGAGGGATATCCAAATGAGTACATCAGAAACAACTGAAACAACTGAAACAACTGAAAAGGAGAACATAAATAGACGCAAACTAAAATCCACCTTTGGTTTTTAAAACCTAAAGAAGGGAGAGAGAAGAAAGACAAACGTGAATGGAAAATGTATTAGAAGATTCCAGATAGTCTATCACAGTGTGGGATACTTTTGATTAAACTTCTTTCTAGAAGTAATAGTACTTTGCAACTCTAATAACTCATATTGGAGTAAAACACAAAGAATGTGTTCACCACTCTTGACTTGGACGACCTTAAGACATCAACTAGAAATCAAATGTACCAAACACAGTTAGGCCTAAAAGGAAACTGTCTGCATTTTCTGTATGTATTTGATTATATTTTTTTGGTAATTGCAGAATTAAATTTTTTTAAATGAACAAAACCATTGGTAATAAATCACCTTAATAAATCTTTGCTTACATACTTAGCATGTCACATATCTTCAGTAATGTAAGGAATCAAATCATACTGAAGCTCTTACCTCTACTCAAGATGAGACAGAGAAGCACAACAATTCCAAAGTACACTCCACTCCAATCCAAGTGTGCTCTCTTTCTCCAGCCATATGTAAAAATAACTATAGAAATAAATAAACATTATATGTCACACAAGACAGATGATGTCCTGTGCAAAAACAGTACATATGTTAAAGATGTGATGAACTTAACAGTATGCATCAAACAATGTTGCTTGAATTACCTGAGGTCCGTGTAACACTTTGCAGTTCTTTGTTCAATTTGCAACATCAGAATTAACCAAATGAAAAATTGGCTTCAAACTTTAATTTTCCATTTCTTTGGAATAATTCACAAACGGATAATTGTTTCTCTGTTTAATTTTCAATTCAACAAGCTTGGTCTGATTTTTGAACAAACATAAAAAATTACGGTCCGTGTACACTTTGATCATTTCATTTGCTATTTAGAATGCAAATCCCGAGAAATGGAAAAACGTTTTTGAATAAATTCGAGATTTTGGCTCGATTTCCTATTTTTTCATTTGAGGTTTAAAAATCGTTTTATGGCTTCAATATTTCATTCGCACTTGTGGGCGGAGCTGAAACACTGCTTTCATCTGATTGGTCGAATCTCTCCACCTTCAGCTCAGTCTTTTCATTCTTTCGGCAGAATAAGAGTCAGTGCGCGTGCGGCACTGTAATGTCTGAAACCACTGCTCACTGTTAATTAGCATAATATTTGAATCAGATGTAGCTGGACACATAAGTCGCAATGCTGCAACCTGCAAGTGACCCCTTTAAATTATTTCTAGTCTATAGTATTGTATGAATATTGTCCCACTGATAAATAGAGAGCAAATAGTTCTGTCTCCTGGGATAAAAGTGAAGCAGAAATAAAAATCAATAATAGACTGAACAGTTCCATGATAACATGTCTGTAACATTTACCACTCTCGTATTTTAAGTCTAATGCACTGTAGGTGTGTGTGACATTACTTAATAATTGTGAAAATTAATATAGTTAAATTTATTAAATAAATTAGTAATATTAGTTTTATTACATACTAAATTGGTTGATGTTTCTCTTCTTAGTCTTCTTTGTTGGGCTTGAGAAAGCCAACATTTATTTGAACATTATTATTATTAATTATAAGAATAATTGACACCGACTAGAACTTTAATGTTTAACCAAATTCAGCTCAGATCTTCTGACTCCCGTTGCTGTATAACTGGTCAGACTTAACTTCCCAAAAAATCCTAGTGGCTTTTTTTATCTGACCAATGCTGTCCACTAGAGGGGGCGACAGGTTTAAAAAAATTCCAGTCTACTCTTTTTCTGTTTACATCAGTTTAAATGACAAATAAATACATTAATTTATGTGTACGGCCATGAATATGCCATATATTTTAGTATAACATTACTTTTTTATAATTTAAAGAAGAAACCAATCCGATGTATATTTGACATTTGAGGTTTAATACTATAGAAAAGCACTAGAAGTTATTCAGTGTTTTCAGCTTGTTTATTTTCATATAAAAATACGGCATACGGTTGTTTCAAACCATGGTATTAGCATTGTGATAATCGTATTTAATAATCGCAATTACAATTTCAAGGGAACAATCAACAATTATGATTTTTGTCATAATCGTGCAGCCCTATGCGATATTCTAATTTTGTGCTTTAGTTTCGAGGGAAACAAAGCTAATGTCAGAATGTTGCGTGAAATGTGCATTTACTTACCTGAATAAAAAACGACTGTAAAAATAGCAAGCTCTCTGGTTATTTTGAAAAACTTTATCCATGTTTTAAGGATGTCTGTTGACAGAAAGGGTTAAAAACATCAAATTCATATTTTGTAACACACAAATGCACTGTCATGGTATTGATATTGCCATTAGTATATCTGTCTATAAAGAACAGCATTTTCTTACTCCCAACATTAAAAATGAAGCATGGTCGTGCATCACACTGCAGATGCCAAATCCCTCAGATACTTCATAACCAGGTTTCTTAGGCATGCATTCAAAATATTTCTGTTAACAAGATTCATGGCACTATTATGCATCACATATTTCTTCTATTGCTTGTACTCAGCATTTAAACAGTATTATGTTTTGGGTAGGACAAAGTGGATTATTTCACTACAAATCCTACAATGTTCCTGACACATTCAACATTGCTGCCAAAAATATAATTAGAAAATAATCTTGAGGCTGAGTTTGTGGTTTAAAAAAAATGTCATGCTTCATTAATTGACACTTGAAAGGTAAAGGAAGTAATGACTAACAATATTGTAACGTATCGTGTTAATATGTTGCTACAAAATGCATTAACTGATCTCCTTAAAACAAAAAGTAATAAAAAATAAACTTTAAATCCTAACATACCTTGAAGATACTTTAAATAAGGCATGGCCCAAATCAACATAACAGGCCTTAGAAAATAAAGAGCACAGCAAGTGATGGTCTCACTCAGAGATCCTGAAACAGAACAAAAAAAACAGTGTCATGTGAAAGTAGCATACCAACAAGTGTGCTACATTATTGAGATTATATTAATATTACTTTATGTATCAATATTATAATCATTTTATTTTACTATTTACAAATATAACAAAGAACACTAAACCACTCACCTTCAGTAAAGCCCCAGAGGATGAAGGCCAAGAACATACAGATGTTTGGACAAAAGACCAAAGAAAGCTGAAGGTTCCAGATTTTGTTGCTTGTAGCTGGAGAGAAAATGCAGAATAATCACAGTTAAATTAACAAAACACTTATTTTGTGGCATGCAGATTTAAATAACAATATATATAGCCATTCACTTACAAACAGTGTTATTTGATCTGCAGTAGATCAGAGAGAGGAGCAGAAGCACAGCTCCAGAGCCAGCAGTGAAACAGAAGAACAACACGGCTATGTGCCAAGAAGAGAAACCTGTGAAACAAACATCAAATATAACATTTGCATCTGCCCTGAATCAACTTGGTGCATTTAATCATTGATTCTTATATAATTAGGATGTTTGAAATCAAGACAACTCATTCTTTAAATAATCTTATTCAATCATTTTAGCAGTTATTTGCACCTTACACTGTGTGGTTGATACTGTTTAAAACAAGCAGTTTTAACAAGTATCTTGTTTACACCAAGTGCAAATGATGACAGAGGCAATGATTAAATTGTGTCAACAGAACAATATTCAAATTATTTGAAAGGTGGGTGGAGTTTACAAAAAATGTCCATCGCCAACGAAGTTGTCTATTTAAATTTGCCACAAATAGACATTGTTTTACTTCCAACAGTATGTTTGTGGACTCACCCAGTCTCTCCAGTACAACAGTTGCATTGGCTGAAAGTCCTCCAGCAAACACTTTACACATGTAAACTTTTTTATCCTCAGTTCTGACACTCTTCAGTCTGAGAGAGAAGTTTCCTTTGGGGATTTCAGCAGTGAAGAACTCGACTCTGTCTCTGTATCTCTCATGTGATGAATCTGGAAAAGTCTTGTTGTTTTTAAAGAGCAGAACCAGAATACCTCCATCTGTTCTTATCCATGAAACCTTTTCAATGTGTTCAGGTGTGATGTGAGAGTCTACAGAGCAGTTCAGAGTGACGTCCTCATCATCATATGCAGACACAGACCGATCTGATCCGGATACTAGCAAACGCTCTGAAAGAATAAAATATGCCTTAAATTCCATCAGATAAAATAAATTCATGTCTTTAATATTTTCAACAGAATTCAGGTGGCTCTCACTCACCATGCTTTATTTGAACCACAGTTTCTCCAGAATCCTTCTGACTGTAAACTTTACAGGTGTATTTTCCCTCATCTTCAGGCATCAGATTGTCCAGACGGAGAGAGAAGTTTCCATGTTGAATCTGATCAGTAAAGAAATGAGCTCTATCATGATAATCCTGATGCTGGGACTCTGGTCGACTCTTACCATCTTTATACACATGAACCAGAGTCTCTGAGCCTTTTCTTCTCCATTCTACCTCCAGATCCTCCATTGATAAGAGTTCATCAACATAACAGGGCAAAACCACTGAAGATCCCAGAGGAGCAACCAGAGGACCAGAGGGACCGTGAACAATCAACCCTATCAAGAAACAGACTAATTAAGTAATGTGTTAAAAATCGCGTATAAACTTAAAAGTGATCATACTTACCATCAGCGACCATCATAATAAGAAGTGGTCTTAAAATACAGGTAAGAATGTCCATCATGAATTAAAATTAGACAAAGCTATTATTCACGGGAAGAAAGAAACACTTTCGCTTAGTTTAATTATGCGCGCATCAGGACGCGAGATGAACCGATAAGAACGGAAGCTGAAGATACGGTTAAAATATCACTGCCCCGCCTAGAAAATTGGCATCCTTCTATGCTATTGACAGAGCCTTGAAAAACAGAGTTGCGACACTCCCATCGACTGCCATAGGAACTTTGGAATGCGGAAGTAACGCGTGTCGTGGAGCAACCAATAGTTCCAAACACTGATAGTTCCAGCGCTGAACTCAACACATTTTCAATGTTTCTGAAGTACGCTCGCTGGTAAATTGATGAAATTACTGTATTTTCGACATTTTAACGCATTAGCCGACCTCTCATGAATCTATATAATAGTTGTATTTTATGTAGCCAGCTTTATTGATGTTTATAGGAGCCTGAGTAGACTCTTAATCGCTGCTTAAGTAACAAACACTTAACTAATATTAGCTACCATAATCTGATGATGGGCTACATTTACCTCAAATTTTCTTCAAGTTCGTTGGCATACAACGTTTATCGTCGGTTATTAGATTTGTTGTTAAAGTGATTAACACTTGTTTGAGATCGTATTGGTACACCTGATTACAATTAACTTTAGCTAGTTTAACTAGAATTTTTGTTTTTTATTTATTTTTACTTGCTCAACTAGATAACATCGCTAACTTGTATCTTGCAAGGATATGTAGCATAAATGTGGATGATCCCAGCAAATAAAAAGTATAATTGCAAAAAGAAAGATTATTAAATCTATTTTTAAATTGAAGAGGCTGACATGTGAAACCATTTGAGACTGACTGAAGTCATGATTTTAATAGTTGTTATTTATAATACAGTGAAGAATTTCAGCTGCATAACTCATGTTCATGGCTCTTAAATGTTTTGATGAAAGAAGCATATACAGTGCTGCTCTGGAAAATGTATCAAGGAGAATGTATCTACCCTCTCACAGGATGTAATGTTTAATTAAATGTTTTGTTGAATGCAATTGGTTGCTTTGTATATTTTTCACTTTTGACATTTGTTCTTGACTTAAACTGAGCAGCTTCTGGCATTCATTGATATTCACTTGTTGTGCATGTGTATATATTTATGTGAATGTGTCTTAACATAACTTTAGGATGTTAGTAATTATGACCATAGAAGCACAAGAAAAATATATACAGCACATACTGTACATTATTAATTAATCCAAAATTAAACGCACACAAAAATTAATTCAATTCTAGGGGTTTTATTGGCATAAAAGTTTTAAGAACATTTCCAAAGCATCAAAATGAAATTTTAAATACACACAATATATACAGTAATGTTAACATTAACAGAACTGGGTGAGGAACAGCCAAACTCGGCTTTAAAAAAAAAAAAAGACATATACCACGGCAAGACGAAGCAACCAGACTCAAGACGGATGCACTGCTTCAGATGTGCTGCCCAAGCTCTGCTGAAGAAGCACAAAGAAATTGAGGACTGGTCAGCAATGTCACCCAAAGAAACTTACTGCAGCAGATGAAAGGCACATCATGCTTACTTGCATCGCAATCGGAAGATGTCCAGCAGGACCATCAGCTCTGAGCTGCAGAAAACTGGGACCCTAACATCCATCTATCGTCTGGAGAAGTCTGGTCCAAAATGGCTGGCCAATTCCTAAGAAGCAGGTTTTAAGACAAATTTGATTCACTATTTTGATCCATTTCTAATTTCGACTACTCTATATTATATAAACATTTATTTAATTATATGTGTGTGTGTGTGTGTGTGTGTGTGTGTGTGTGTGTGTGTGTGTATACTATACGTGTACACACAAACTCACTATATGTAAAGTATGTGTGTTTATGTAAATATGCATGTGTGGGTGTGTGTATATCTATCTATCTATCTATCTATCTATCTATCTATCTATATATATATATATATATATATATATATATATATATATATCATTTTAAATTAATCTAAAGTTGTCCTAAAACCTTCTTATTAGGACAAATTAGTTCTTAGGAGATAACTTTTTTTTTTTTATGTGACGTTATGTGTATATATATATATTATTAGTATACAGACATACTGTAGGTTATTATTAACAGTACACTTATGTTTAGGGAAGGTTTAGCCTCTGTTTAGGGAAGGATGAAGGGGTTAACCATACCGAAATGAATCCCGTTAACGGTAATGTTATGGATCGTATTTAGGAAAAGAGAACACACTTTAAGTGTAGTAAACATAGTAATCAGTTCATACGCGTTAATATTTGCCGGGAAAATGCTGTAATATAGTCGTTGCTGTAAATGTATTTAGCCGCCCGATCTTCCCTCCAAAATTAATATGGTTAAAATTCCCTCCTTTACAACAAGAAAAACATGTTTACAGCCTGGTGCAAAAAATGATTTTGGTCTCTAAAACTAATTTTTGCCCTTCGTGACATAAAGGGAATGGCATGATTTTACTCAGGCAATATTTTAGGACGCATTCCTTCATCTGAGGTCCTTCACGGTCGCGTCAGAGTGAGTTTGGTTTAACCGCTGATCTGAGATCTGTGTTTGTGTTTGTCCTCTAACCGTGGATATAACAGTTTGGTCATCCAAGCTGATCTGAGACAACCCGATTAAACGGTCCTTAAGATGGCAGCCTCCGTCAGACATTTACTGAAACCTTGGACACCGAGGTACATTTAACTAGTTTTCTGTATTTATTTTTTTGCCAGGAATGTCCGAGATAAGATCTAGGTCACACTAGCTTTGCTGTGTAATTCATAATCTGTATGATTTATCGTTGATTCTATGTTGTTCATCGCAAACTGAACCATGTGCATAAGTGTGTCTCTCAATCCACGACTCTTCTGATTTCTCTGTGTTACAATCATATCGAGTAACGTTCGTCTACTCTGCATCTGTCTCTCAGTCTGTGTTTGGTGAGATGGAGTCGGTATAATCCATACTATCTGGATCCTGATCCCAGTAAAGATGCTGTTGTCCCAGAATCAGAGCTCAGTCCTGAAGATAAAGAGCTGCAGGAACTGAAAACAGTGAGTCCGATCAAAGCAGCTCTGTCCAGCGACACCAGCTCTGCTTTCAGTGACCCTCTGATCAGGTAACATCAGAACGAGCTCAGAAACATTATAGCTCTGTGACCTGAATGTAAACCGAGTGGGGGCCAAAAGATACACTGAAAATCTAGAATATAAAATAATTTAACCAAAACCATTGTATGTTGATTGCTTATATTATGCTTACTATCTGAACGTTGCTGTGGTCCCAATATTTTGGACCCCACTGTATATGGATCTTTCATAAGCACAGATTATCTGTTTTACTTCAACAGTAAGTTCATCAACATGATGATGGAAGATGGAAACAAAATCCTTGCTAGAGGAATCATGACACAGGTTTTTATCAAATCTCATTACATCAAACGTTTGGTGTGATTAGTTTTAACTGCTCATCAAGGCTGCTTTTATTTCACCAAAAATTCTGTAAAAACTGTAATATTGCGAAATATTAGGACCATTTAACATAACTTTTGTTAAAATATATTTTCAAATGTAATTTATTCCTGTGATCAAAGCTGTATTTTCAGCAGCATTCCTCCAGTCTTTAGATTTTTTTATATTTCTGAAGATCATGTGACACTTGAGTAATAATTCTGAAAATTAATCTTTGCATCACAGGAATAAATTACACTCTACAGTATCTGACAGTTAAAGTTATTTTGAATTGTAATCTATATATTGATATATAAGATATAAAATCTTCTAGTTTTTCCATGAATTTTTATTTATAAACAACAGCCTTGTTAGCATAAGAGACATCTTACACAAGTATTCAAAAGTTGTTTGTATGAGTCTCTTGACATAATTTTTGCTTTGATGTTTTGTGTCTTTAGACATTGGAGACCATAAAGAGAAAACAGGTGGAGAAATACCACAAATCTCCAGCAGCTAAGAGAGAAGAGATCGAGTGTAATCCATACACCGTCTTCCAGCAGGCTCTAGAGAACTGCAAACCCATCATTGGACTGGCCAGTGTCCAGAAAGGAGGCAAATCTTATCAGGTCAGTGAACAACCTTTAACATTTATTTCACAACTCTGAGAGGATCTAGTCAGATGTTTGTAGATATGTAACTCAGAATCAGTGTTTAATCAGTGGATTAGCAAATGGCCAACACTTTTTTTCATTTAAAAAAGTGAAAATTATTTATCACCATAAACATTATCATAATAAGCACCATGTTGTTTCAAACCGGTATGTCTTTCTTCTGTAAAACAAAAGTAGTTTTCAAAATCAGATCCTTCTCATAAAACGAACAGTACAGTTGAGCAAGAGGAAACACAAAGCTCTATAAGATAGATGTAATATTTAATCGTACTCCGTTCCTGCAGGTGCCCGTTCCTCTCACAGATAATCGACGGCGTTTTCTGGCCATGAAGTGGCTGATCACAGAATGCAGAGACAACAAGCACCGTCGCACACACATGTACGAGAAACTCTCACAGGAACTGCTGGCCGCCTTCGCTAACGAGGGAAATGTAGTGAAACGCAAACACGACCTTCACAAGATGGCCGAAGCCAACAGGGCATATGCACACTACCGCTGGTGGTAGAGAGAGGACGTCTGCGCTCCTAGTTCACCCACAGACGTGACAGCATCAGGAGTTTGGGATGGATGCGCATCTCAAAAAAGGACATGACAAAGTATCTTATCTCGTCTTCGTGTAAAAGTAAATAAACCTATCAAAAGTCACATTTCCATTTTTGCCAAGGATTTTTTAACAAGTTGAAAAGTGTTACAAAAAAAATCTACAACACTTTTTTTTCCAGTACAGACTCGTAATCTTGTGCTTAAAAATATTTCATTGTTTCTTTATTGAAAACAACTGTACAAGTCACTGGTTTGGCCTGAGGAATCAGTGAGGCCGAAACAGCTGCACAGAAGCTTCATTTTTGACTTTCAAATACAACATTTAGTTATATCACCTGACTACATGTTAACATTTCAGACCAGTGGATCTCATCAGATTGAAGTGAATTAATAATAAGAAAAAATAAATATTAACGTAACTGTTTGAATTTATGCAAGCTTGCCTGTAGAAGTTTTTTTGATATACATTCACTCTTCTTTTAGTAGTATAAAAATATTAGCTTGTAAGGAAACATTATATTTAAATATGACTCTTATAAACCGTTTCTGGTTCATTAAAAACAACAAATATATGAAGTAAAGTAATATTTCTATACAATAGAAACAGCTGTTCTTCTACAGAAGCAAATATAACTTGTTAGCTTATTTAAGAAAATAAAATACTTAAAAAAATATTAAATATATCCCTCCGTCTCTATTAAATCAATCAATCAATCATCTCTAGTGTTTAGATTAAAGCTCTTGACACTAATAGAAGACCTAAATCAAATGAATCATGATTGTAATGCTCCTATTCTGACACTTCAATGATCAAACGGAGATGTACTTCAACTTCATTCACTTTCAAACTGATTAACTACAATGTCTTAAGATCTGTGACCAACGATAACTAAATATACTGTGATTTATAGCCAAAAAAAAAGCTTTAAAAAAGCTTTTTTCTATAACTTTCTACTATTTTTCTACTTGATTAAAAAGTATGTTTAACCATGAGTGAACTGCATTATCGCACATATTATTATTTTGTCCTGGGGAATGCTGGGACATATTTCTAACATTACAACATGGGCTATTATTTGCAGATTGGAAAAAAAACTGCAAGAACTAATTGGGGAAATGCTACCAGCACCCACTGATTAAACCCCAAGTGGCCTTGGGTGTCATTTCAGAGATGATAAAGTTATAAAACTTTGATCTAAATAAATTATGAATTGTGTTTTTTTTCTAATAATATGAATGAATAAAACTATATTAAACCAGGAATGAGTATTAAAAAAGTATTACAAATATGATCAACTTCATGTCACTTCAAGTCAACTTCAAAACCAAAACCCAGTACTGCAACGAACTTTGACAAATCGGGACAAACCTCATGCCTAGCTAATCTCCAAGCCTTCATCAAAGGTAAATATACAAATTTCATCCTGCCTTCTTGTTTCTCTGATTGGCGGAGGCCTCAGTCCGTCACTTCGCTGTAGTAGTATTTCTGAGCCATTTCGTCGAGAGTCCAGCCTCCTGCACGAAACTCAAGGATCTCGAGCAGGAGCAGGCGACCCATGGAGCTCAGGTCCTCCTGCAGGAGAAATCCATCCCTCAGGAGATTGAACAGCTCATCCATGAGCTGCAGGTTCATCTTCTCCAGCTGATCTCCAATACGATGCAACTGTAACACCAGACAGTCCACCTGAGAGACAGAGAGAGGGATTTTGTGATCCATTACTAATTTACTCTATTAAAAGTCTATCCAGTTCGATCAACCAGTAATAATGCTGAAGATTAACCTCCTCCTCGTTCTTCAGGGCATCAGATTGGGCCAGTCTGAACAAACAGTCATAGACGGGGTGCACCAGGGCCATCATGGGCATGTTGTTCACCTGCAGCAAACACAAGAAAGTTCAAAATTAAGCACTTCAAATAAATTTGCATATGCAATTTTATGGATTACGGAAATAACATTTTCAAGTTAGAAACGTCTTAATTATGGATTTGTTTCTTATAAACATGGAGCTTTTCGCTTCCCTAGATTTTAGTTGATGGACTGGATTGGTGTGGATTATTTTGATGTTTTTATCAGTTGTTTTGACTCTCATTCTGACGGCACCCATTCACTGGAGAGCATCCACTGCTGAACAACTGATGTAATGCTAAATTTCTCCAAATCTGTTCTGATGAAGAATCAAACTCCTCTAAATCTTGGTGAATAAATTTTCAGCAAATTTGCATTTTGGGGTAAACTATTCCTTTAAGTTTTAAAACAGAAGGCAGCTATTCACCTTGAGGTAGTCAAAGACGTTGCAGATGAAGGACACAAGGCAAACCCACTCCTGAGTGGATCTCTTCCGAATCTCTTCTCTGGCTTTGAATTCCTGCTGCAGTCGGTTCAGAAGGTTACGCCGAAACACGTTCCCATTGGTCTGTTTGGCCTCTGCCTGAATCAAGTGAGTCAATTGATTACAACTCAATCCTAATAAACTACAAGACAAATGTGAGCATTTTTATACATTGAAGAGAATGCAAAATGCAAACTTTTAAGTGTTCTGTATTAAAAACATGAGCATGTGGTGCATTTATTTACCTGGACAATCGTGTAACAGATGCGTCCGGCCTCTCTGCTGAAGATCAGGTCCTTCAGAGACTGGTCCACTATTACACTGGACACTTTCTCCAGGTCAACTGAACCTGGATCTGAGGGGGGAGAAGCAACAACAACATTCGTGAGCCCAACTGTAAAATACGTCGTGCAAAATCACTGCAGATTAAGAACAATGACCTTTCAAGGCAGTTTTGAGGAGCTTCTGTGTCTCCAAATCAAACGACTGGATCGTGTACTCTTCTTTAGAGGAGTTCTCCATTCTGTTTACTATGGGAAGACAGGGAAATCAATCAACTAATCAATGAATAACCAACCATCACGCACATGAGATGTTTTTCTGTGAAAAGAACTGCAAATATACCAAACAATGTGCATTGTGTGGTTGAACAATAAGGAAGAACTAATTAATTTGAGCTACAATTAACAATCCTGTTACAGACAAATACTGTGTAGTCAAATGTCTTGTCTGCAAACTTTTAGAAAGAATACCAATTTATTTAATGGCAATGCCACTCGCATCTATAACACACGATCTCCACATTGTCACTGTACTCATGTGAAACACGTGATGTGTGAAATATGTGCAGTCATCATCAGTCTTACTCTCAAAGGGAATCAGAGCAGCTCTGTGTTAAACAGGGATAAACGGATTAGGACAAACACCAATGACACTCAACAAACGCAACAACTTCACGATAACCGACTCAAAACTACTGATTATTATGGACCACAAGCACTGTTTTCTAAGAGCGATAGCAACTGTAAGTAAAGTTTACAGTCGATTTTGAAGGCTTAAATATTTACTTTCCCACGTGCTGTCGAAGAGTTAGCGAAGAAATTATGTATTATTATGGTTCAAAGCACATAAAACCACCCAATAAGAAGTAAAACTACATTTAGACAGTCAGCGGCAAACTAAAATATTTATAAACAACAAACCAGGAGCACACCTAACCGTTTACATGCCAGCTTGATACGCTAGAAGCGGATTTCAGACATTCAACAACACTGCGAAATGCATATAAAATGTTTTATACTACTTAAAAAGCGACAGGGGTAATATTACATGTTTAAAAGGACATAAGGCAAATGTTTTTCACATGTCCTCGCTCTTTTCCTGCGGTCTCCCGGGTAAGCGAATCTACGTTGGACGGCTGGTCTTATGAATTTCAATTACGTAATGTGACATGTGACGTTGTCTCGGTTGACGTACCTGAATGGCTGAAGAGAGCTGGTTCTATTTAAAAAAAAAAAAAATTCTTATCACAATAAACAATGCAAATATCTCACAAAAAAGAAGAAAAAATAAAGAATATTACAATCCTCAAAATGTACAATATAAATCTTATTGTATCATAAACTAAGAATCACACCTCCAGCAAATCATCTGAGAAAACATTTTCTATGCTTTTCACATGACAAGGGAGAACAAACTATATTGAAAAACAAAAACAATAAAAAATAAGCTAAAACAAAATAAATAAAAAAAGACAAACAATATAAAAGGGACTCAGCATATCTGAAGTGTAAATGTTTATGCAATTTTTTAGCATGGGCATTCTCAACCTTTATGAGACAGTTTTGGAACCGCAAAAGTTCATTTTTAAGTGCAGACCATGTGGGGGAGGACTTAGCAAATCGACATTTATGTATATAATATTTTGTTGCTATAATTAGATTATTGACCAAAAATTCATCATTTTTATTTTGTAGAATTACACCCATCTGAATGTTTTGATATGAAAAGAAATCTATGTTTATAGATCTGGAGGACAACAGGTTGTGAAGAGATTTCCATAAATTCTGAACCGGTTGACATTCATAAAACAGGTGTTCTGTTGTTTCAACATTAATGTTGCAGATATGACAATTGGCTACCTCAAAATTGAATCTTTTCTTTAAAAATTCATTAGAGGGATATATATTATTTATAGTTTTAAAAAGTACTTCCTTAAATTTAGGAGGAATTGGATATTTTAGGAATTTTGTTCTAATTGAAGATATTTCAGATTTGTTATAACCAAGAAAGAATAGAGTGCTTTTTGTTCTACCCGGGTACAAAATGTTTATAAGAGTTTGCTTAAGGAATTTATTATTACATTTTGTATCTACCAGGTCCACATAATCGGTCCACATAATTAATTTTGTGTAGTCTTGGTGATGCAATGTTTAAAAAATTATTCTTTATTGCTTGAATAAGGACCTTTGGAATGTTCTGTATTACTTTGTTGTAATCCACAATTGAGCAGTTAATATTATATTTAGAATTAAATTCCTCCAATTCAAGAATATTACCATTTTCATCCAATATGTGAACAATTGACCATATTTGCTTTTCCCACCAGTCTTTCAGAAACATAGATTTCCTTCTACACAATATAACTCTGTTGTTCCATAATGGAACATTGTGGGGACTGAAGTTATGTTTAAACATCAGTTTTCACTGTAACAAAACCTGCTGATGAAAAGTTGAAAGTTTTATAGGCAATTTAGATATTTCAAAGTCACATGTTAATAAAAATGTAATACCTCCCACTTTATCAAAGATATATGCCGGTAAGGAGAACCATATCTCTTCACCATTCCTCAAAAAAGATTGGAGCCATTTAATTTTCAATATTCCATTCATAATTTCAAAGTCGATTGCTTTTATACCACCTTCCTCATAATTTTTTAACAGATCCCCTTTTCTTATATAGTGATGTTTATTTTTCCAAATAAAATTAACATTTATTCTATTAATTTCTTTAATTAACTTTGGAGAAATAGCAAGAGAGTAGGATGGATATATCAGTCTGGAAATAGATTCAATCTTGGTCAACATCGTTCTCCCAAATAATGTTAAATCTCTTTGTAGCCAACTGTTTAGTGTTTTTCCACATTTATCAATATTATCTTGGATATTCTTTTTTTCACTTGTTTCTGATAATTTGGTAATCCAAATACCTAGATATCTAATGTCATTTTTGACTGGTATATTATATAGTGAGGATTCAGCGCAGTTATGAATGCTCATCAGTTAACATTTACTCAGATTCAGATATAGGCCCGATGCTTGTGAAAACAGCTCTATTACCTTTACAGCCACTGGTATTTGTTCCTTATTTTGTAAAAACAGAGTTGTATCGTCAGCGAGCTGACTTATGAGTAACTTATGGTTGTTTATCTCTAAACCTTTAATATTCAAATTTTTTACCTCAATTGCTAGTAGTTCAGTCACTGCAATGAATAAAAGAGGAGAAATACTAGAGCCCTGTCTTATTCCCCGTTCAACCTTAAATCTAGGACATGTACCTTCTGAGAGGGAAACACAGCTATTAATATCTGTATGTAACATAGTGATCATATCAAGAAACTTATTTCCAAAGCCAAAGTGTCTCAGGGTGTTAACAATAAATAAATGTTCCACTGAATCGAATGCTTTATGGAAATCCAAAAAAAAGATAAAACCATCTTCCTTAATTAAATAATTATAATCCATAAGATCCAGGACCAGGCGGATGTTATTATGGATGGATCTTCCTTTAAGAAAACCAGATTGTGTTGGGCTGATTAATTTAGATATACCCGTCTTTAATCTTTCTGCCAAAACTGTTGTTAGAATCTTGTGGTCTGTATTCAGTGTAATAGGTCTTAAATTATTTAATATTTTCTTATCTTTTCCAGGTTTTGGAATCAGTTTTATTATTCCTTGTTTCATCATTTCCATCAGTTCTTTTTGATTAATACATTCATTTATAGCCTGAAACAATAGGTGCTTTAAATCTTCCCAAAAGTGTTTATAGAAGTTAGTTGTAATACCGTCTGCTCCTGGCGAACGATCAGACGCCATTTTTTTATAGCATAGTCAAACTCTACAATTTTTAGTTCCTCATCACAAACTTCTTTAAAATTTTCATCAATAATAGGAATCAAGTTGTTAATTTTATCAAAAAAAGATGAGGCATCTTGATCCGAGTAGGAAGATTTATAAAGATTCCTATAAAAACTGAAAACTTCTTTTTCAATGTGTTTGGGTTCTGTACATTCCTCTCCATCAACCGTTAGACTACAAATCGAATTATATTCTTGTCTGCGTTTTTCTAATTTGCAGAAGTATGCAGTATTCTTTTCTCCTTCTTCAATCCACCAGGCCCTGGATCTAATATATGCACCTTTAGCTTTATCTATATACATTCTATCCAATTTGGATTGCAAATTACTTATTTTTTCTTTGTCCTCTTCACTCCAATCAGATTTACTATAAAGTTTCATGAGTTCTTTAACCACTGTTGCTTCTTGTGCTTTCATTTCTTTATTCACTTTTTTACCAAACGTTATTGAATGCTTTCTAATACTAAATTTCAGAAATTCCCATTTTAGTATAGATGTGTCTAATGTATTATCATTTTTTATATCAAAAATATTTTTTTTAATGGAACGACAAAACTCTGAGTTTTTTAGTAACTGAGAGTTAAATTTCCAATAATCTTTCAGTTTGTTATTTTTATTAAATTGGAAATTTGTTTCCAATTTTCAGGTTAATAATACAATGATCACTTAAAGGACAGTTAGCAATTTCTGTTTCTGTGACATTATCTGATACTGAGTTTGATATCAACCAATAATCAATTCGTGATTTGTTTTGACCATTAGGTTTATGCCAGGTAAACTGTTTCACCCCACTATGTAAACTTCTCCAGATGTCTATCAATTGGTTATTATTAGCAAAAGCTTCCAAAATTGTGTTTCTATGTTCTCTCAATAACTTGGAAGGCCATCTATCCATCCACTCATCAGGAGCTAAATTGAAATCCCCTCCAACAATAATATGATCTGTGGGGAATTTGGCTTTTAGTTCTATGATTACTTCTGATATCTGATGTAACAAATTTTTATTTTTCTTATCGTTGTTATAACCATATATGTTAATTAGAATAACGAGATTAGTATCAATTTCCAAAACACAGGTTACCCAATGTCCCTCCTTGTCTGCTTTTTCACCCAGAATCTTAACAGGGCATCTGTTGAAACATATGGCAACTCCAGCCGACCGATTTGTCCCATGACTGAAGAGAATTTTATCTCCCCATTGTTGTGACCAAAACTTAACATCAGATATATCAGAGTGAGTCTCTTGAAGAAAGGTGCAATGTGCTTGTTGCCCTTTGCAAAACAAAAAGATAGCTTTTCGCTTAACGGAGTCTTTAAGTCCCCTTGTATTAAAGAAAATAAAAGAAAAGTCAGTATTTAACTGAAATACAGAACACATGAACAAATGAACTTTTTGTGAAGGAAAAAAAAAATGTAGGGAGGTGGAGTAAAAACGTTGAGGTAGAAGTCCCATCACCTGATCTGTCCACTACGTATTCATTTAAGCTTTAGTCTCAGCCCCTAACTTAAGTGTCCTCCATAATACGCTTGCCTTCGATGAATCCAAACGGGCCCCTGAAGCCTGCAGCCTTTCCTTCCTTTCTAGCCTGGTCGATTTTGGGCCAGAGAGCCTGTCTGGAACGCCAATCCTCTTGAGTCAGATCTTCAGTAAAGCAAATCCCCTCTTCTTTGCAGATTGGAGAAGTTTTTGTTCGCCTCCATATGTCATCTCTCACTGCTCGTCTCACAAATAAAATGATTATTTGTCGTTGCCGGTTGTCAATCAATCTTCCCACTCTGTGGACAACGTCGACCGCTTCATCCATCTTTACCGCCAGGTCCGGTGCAATCCTACGAAGAAGCTCCACCACCTCCGCTCTTATGTTTTCATTGGCCGTTTCTTTTTTCCCTTTGATGCGCAGGCACCACCGTCTTTTGTATCTGTCATTGTTCAATACCCGACCCCTCATGTCTTCATTTTCTTTAGTCAGTGTCTCCACTTTCTTTTCCAGGTGTTTTATTTTCGTTTTACACTCTTTTAGCTCTTCTGCGTTGAACTGCACCGATTTAGCAATAGAAGCTAGCATGGAGCTGTGCTGTTGCAACTGCGTACTAAATTCTTCCATGCGGTCGTCTACACTGTAACTACTCGCTGGTCATTAAACAGTCCATGTTTCCAAAATACTGATGTCCATTTGTTTTATTTATAGATATGGAACACCGTGAAAACTACATACAAACAGAAACACAAAAAATATAGTTTTACACACACATAACAATAAGAAGGACATCAATGCAAATAAAGAAATATACATAAATGAACACTTTTACCGTGTTGGCCTGGTTACCAGCAGTAGAATGGTGAAGAGCTCTAACAGGTGTATCTAAGTTCAAATCTCATCATTCAATTTGCAGCACTTCCAGGTTAAATCTAATCAGGAAGGTCACATGACCTTCAATTTAATAAAACTTAGCAGTACCACAAAATAAGCACATCAGAATTCATGCAATTGACACACATACACAATATTATATTTAAATTGTAAAGTCTTAAAAATGCAAAACCCTGATATTACAAATACCTCATACACAACCCATAAATGACCTATCAGTGTCAGCTACACTCCCACCAAATTACCCTTGATCTATTCAAAAAAAAAAAAAATGCAACAATTTGAATAATCAATGGAAATTTCCAGGCATCAACACAATACATGAAAACAACTAACATGATTCTATCCCCACAATTCATTATTACACATTCTTCAGTTAAAATGAACAAATTGTTCACCATATCACATTGTTTTAATATTAAATGCAGTACAAATCAACATGTGACAAAAATACCAATGCCTACCTGATATCAATACACCTGAATTTGAATAAAGTGATAAGGCAATTTAACTTTTAGTTAAATCACTGCTGCTGTTAACTCTAATCTTGGTATGGAGACAACTTGTGTGGGGACCACTCTCGCTTTCCCCGTGACTAAGGCACAATGTACCTTGGTACACTCACCAGCCTGAAATAGGAGCACTGACCATAACCTTTGCTACTTGCATCAAAAAGGTGTTGCAACTCAGTTCTCAAGATCTTCCTGAAGTTTGAAGATGTTAAACCTATTGGTATCTGTACCTTTTCTAGATTAGACAAATCCTTCAACCAGCTCTCCCACCTTGATCTCAATTCAAGGTGTAGTGGTTCATCCCAACTGATGCCCTTATGACACATCTCTTGCAGCACCTTCTTACCGGATATGATGAATGGAGCCAAGAACCCCAATGTATCATAAATGGAAGCCACAATGGAAAGAATACCACGTTGTGTGGCAGGTTTCTCATCAAGCACAGAATTAAAGGTAAAGGCGTCATTCTCCACGTCCCACCTTACTCCCAGAACATTCTTAACTGGAAGATAATCATTATGGAAATCCACATTTTCCACCTCAACAGCACGGTCACTCTCACTGATGGACGCAAGCACTTTTCTATTGTTGGAAACAAATTTGTGAAGGTGTAGTTTTCCTTTAGCACACCGAGCCTGAGCTTCTTCCACCAGCCTAATTGCCAGCTCAACGGATTCCAGACTTATGAGACTATCATCTATATAGAAATTATTTATGATGAAACTAGCAGCTAAAGGATACTCCCTCTCAATGCTGGCGAGATACTTCAGGCCATAATTGGCGCAACCTGGGGAGGATGATGCTCCAAAGAGATGTACTTTCATTCGATATTCTCTGGGCTCTGTGTTTAGATCACCATTTAACCACCACAGAAAACGCAGGTAATCCTGATCTTCCCTAATGACATGAAGTCTATTAAACATTTTCTCAATGTCACACATGACAACAATTTGATGTTTGCGGAAGCAACAAAGCACTCCAGTCAACCCATTGGTAAGATCGGGCCCAGTCAATAGATAGTCATTCAAAACGGTACCTTTAAACGTGTCCGTACAATCGAAGACTACCCTGATCTTATTTGGTTTCTTTGGGTGATAAACACCTTGGTGTAGAATATAACACAAATTTCCCATATCTAGTTTCTCATCAGCTATTTCTGCATCCCCATCTCTTAAGACACCTTCCATAAACATCCTGTAATCACATTTGAATTGAGGATCCTTGTCCAATTTCCTTTTAAGATGCTTCAGTCGTACTAATGCAAGCTTCTTATTATTTGGAAGTTGGGGACTAGTTTTAAAGGGAAGGGGCATCTCAAGATGGCCACATTCATTATGATAAATGCCTTCCTTTAGAACCTGCAAAAACTGAACATCGTCCTGAGATATGCCCTTTTCTCCTAACAGACTATCCAGCTCCAGGGCTCTAACAGCAGCAGGTGTCACAAGGGGAAGCTCCCTGACTGATATGCGGTGACATATACCAGTCACATCTTTGGAGTTCACACCATTTGGAGTACCTCCTATGATGCTCCAGCCCAGGTCGGTCTTAATGGCATAAGGCTCTTCATCACCTCCATTGATGACCTGTCGAGGTGCCAATGCTCTGGAGCAATCATAGCCGATCAAAAGACCTACTCCACAATCCATTAGTGCAGGCATTTCATCAGCAATGACTTCTAGATGTCTCCACCTTTTAGCAGTCTCACAGGTGGGAATATGGGTGCGCTCAAAAGGAATGAAATCCCTTGTATATACGGGAGGCAGGTAGATAGAGCTGTCTAAAGAAAACCCTCTCACTCGAAGTCCACAGACTCTCTGACTTTCTACAATGGAGTCTTTTCCCATCATCGTGGAAAGCTTTAGTTTTACTGGTTCCATTGATGCCCGCAAACTTTCACACACTTCCTGATCAATAAATGTGTGACTACTTTGAGTGTCTAATAAGGCATAAACAAGGATTTCAGACTCCGAGCCAGAAGACAGCCATACTGGAACAATCATTGATGTTGTACCACCTTCTCCTCCATTCACACAGCATGATAGAGAGGATGTACTCTCTTCAGCCTGCAAAACCATCTGTGAATGTAACTCATTTACTGGCTGACGATCTTCATGCAAAAGAGTTGGGTGGCGCTTCTTACATACAGCACATATGGACCGATTTCTACAATCTTTGGAGCCATGTCCCCTTCTTAAGCATGCAAAGCACAACTTATTCCCCCTATCAAACAGTCTCCTTTCCTCCACAGGCTCTTCCATTAATTTTTGACAGTCATGAACTGAATGACTCTCTCCACAGAACATACATTTAACTAAAGTTGTGCCATGCACCAGTGTGCTCTTCAAATTACTAGACTCTTTAGTCTTGCAGTCAATAATATTGCTGGTATTACCCATAGCACATGCTGCATCTAAATCGTTCACTGTGGTTGCCAACGTATTTACTCTTAAACGCTTGATCTCCTTGAAGGGCTTTTCTTCAGAGATCTTCAATGCATACAACGATGACACCGGATTGCACGCTATGCGTGCTTCCTTTGAGACAAATGAAGCAAACTCACTAAAGCTTGGATAATCTTTATCTTGATCTAGCTGTTTTGTGATATAACGGTTCCACCTACTCGTCACCCAGTTGGGAAGCTTGACTAGTATCTTCTGATTCTCTTCGCAATCATTCAACACCTGAAGACCCTTGATGTGCGGCATAGCATCACTACATGATTGCAAGAAGTCACTGAACTCTCTTAGCTTAACCTACTCTGATGCACCAATCTTAGGCCACCTATTTAGTTTCTCTCTAAAGGCACGTTGCGCCACAAAGGAGTGACCATATCTAGCATTTAACTTCTCCCAGGCTTGCTGATAGGCTTGTTCATCTTTCCTATAAAAACTACCTTTCAAAACTGATCTTGCTTCACCATCAATATACTTTTGCAAATAGAACAGCCTGTCTGCTGAATTCAGACCCAGTCTCTCTATAAGAGCCTTAAAGGTTGTGCTCCACTCTATAAACTTAAGTGGGTCACCAAAAAATACAAAAGGTTCTGGAACGGGACGTCGAGATAGGGCAATTGACTCTTGCAATGCCTGTACTACGGATACCTCACCTTTTGTGACTTGCGGACTCAAACTTGATGTATTAGGAACCAGGGGACTGGGGTTGCTCACATCACTACATGCTGAACCACACTGCTGACTTCTTACTCTTAACTCCTCCTCAGTATACACTCGAAGCCTTGCTTCCATAACCTCAATGTCTCTTCAATCGCTGCCTTTGTGCATCAATGTCAGCCTCCATTTCCATTTCTGCTTTCTTTGCAGCTAACAACGCGGCAGTCTCTGCTCTTCTAGCGGAAATGCTTGCAGACTCTGAAGAGGGTTTAGAGTGATTACTAAAAACTGTGGCTCTAGAAACTGTGGATCCGTATATGGACCTAGCATACTCACAGTCCAACAACACACGCAATCTTGCCTTCTCAGCTTCAGCATCGAACTCCATGCCATCCTCCACTAAACGTACATTCATTATTTTAATCAAGTCTGCAGTCACAGCTGAACATGCATCTATTTTTCTTCTAATTTCTTGACTTGGTACTGCTTGGAGTCGCATGCTATCATATAGGCCTTTCAATTCAGATTCTTTCTTCTCAACCCCATCCATCATGTCACACAATTCACTTTCAGAACACTCATGTTTTAACTTTAAACGAACCTCTCTGACATGGATCTTCCAACTATTATATGCAGATATGAACTTGCTTTCCCTTTGGACCAGTTCTTGTGCTTTTAACTCCTGCATCTTTGGTGTTAAATGTTTATCACGGGAAGATTTCCTAATTTCATTGGTCTTTAATAAAGTAGAATTAAGCTCTTTAAGTCTTGCCTCAGATTTTTCAGTACATGTGGTACATGATTCATGTCGATTTCTTACAACACACATTTATTAACTTGATTCCCTGGTATATCACCAATAAAGACTGTTTGCTCTTGTAATGGAGATTCATTTTGCTCTGCTAAATCACCCTGAACTGACATTTTCGCTCTTAAAAATGTAACACTTTAAACAACAATACAAAACATAATAAAATAACAGTCAATAACAGTGAAACTCTTAAATAGAGTAATACCACTTAAATGTTTACTTCAAACACTATTTCAATTAAGCAAATTAAGAACCAATTGTCACTAGGACATTTCTTTCTTACATTGTTCTCTAATTATAGGCAGCTTTGTCTTGTAACAATTTTATTTTAACTTCTAAAACCATCCATTTACCAAAGATAACATTTAATATTTTATAGTCTGACCTGCTGATGCACAGATGAATCAGGCTGCGTGAGAAAGTCCTCCATCGGGATGTATCACAACTGTTCGTAAAACCCGCAACAAACCACCGCGGGAAGACGCATAGTTGCACGCTGAAACTTGCAACAATCAGTCCTACGAAATGAGGCACCGGCTGCACGATGAACCCAGTTTGCAACACTCAAGGATCCAGGAATACCGCACTAGAATCGCGCCGAAGACAGCCGCCTCTATCACCGCAGGAAGCAGCCAACCACTCCGAAAGACCCAGATGCTAGAAGCCGCACGCTGAAGCCGAAGTAAACTTTGGTGAAATGGAATTAGGCCACGTTTTCACTGTAACTACTCGCTGGTCATTAAACAGTCCATGTTTCCAAAATACTGATGTCCATTTGTTTTATTTATAGATATGGAACACCGTGAAAACTACATACAAACAGAAACACAAAAAATATAGTTTTACACACACATAACAATAAGAAGGACATCAATGCAAATAAAGAAATATACATAAATGAACACTTTTACCGTGTTGGCCTGGTTACCAGCAGTAGAATGGTGAAGAGCTCTAACAGGTGTATCTAAGTTCAAATCTCATCATTCAATTTGCAGCACTTCCAGGTTAAATCTAATCAGGAAGGTCACATGACCTTCAATTTAATAAAACTTAGCAGTACCACAAAATAAGCACATCAGAATTCATGCAATTGACACACATACACAATATTATATTTAAATTGTAAAGTCTTAAAAATGCAAAACCCTGATATTACAAATACCTCATACACAACCCATAAATGACCTATCAGTGTCAGCTACATACACGTTGACCGAGAGAGTTGATAGCATTCAGTATGGTCTCGGTGTTTGCTTCTTCTTGAGACATACCTTTCGTTTTCTTCTCCGGGTGTGTTTTTTCGGGGGTTTCCGTTGGGGTTGTCGGCCCTCGTTTGTTCTTGCTAACGTTAGCCATATCTGCATAGCCGTGTTCATTCGTCTTCACACAGCTTTCAAATGCGAGATTTTTTTGCGCCGGAGACTTTCCGCTGTTGTTTTTCTTCATTTTCGTGCTGAGAATTGGACAAATGGCAGCTAATAGTGGATTTTTCTTTTTTTGTTAACTATAACATCGGGACTTCTCGAGGAGCTCAGTGAGATGCGACTGCACGGACCGCCATCTTCCCGGTTCCCCGGTTCTATTTTAAATATTGGGCTAGTTGCATATCTCCGCCATCTTGGATTTCCGGTCTTGCGAGTGTGTGCGTAGATATTTCCGGTTGTGCTTAAAGTCAGTGCAGAGAACCGGAGAAGTCCAAATATTACCTTCTATATGTTTACAGGATTTATAATATCACTTCATATGCAAATAAGATATACACTGCTATTATCACTATACTACAAATGTTAACTGAGCCAGTGGATTTGAAACTTGTGTATGTTTGGGTCCGGTGAATGAATTAAATACAATGTTCACTACTGTTCACAAAATGAAAGTTGAACTCACGGTGTGTATACACAGCTATATAATGTATTTTATCTTACCAAATATGTAAATGTACAAATTACTTATTTCTCGAAAATGTTTGCATTATTATTATTATTTTTTATATTGAATATTTACCCCGTGAGACATGGGCTGCGATTTAAATAATTATCTTCAGAAGTATCCATTTCTCAATTGTACACATACATCAGTCTGTTCCATCGTTATTTTCACAACATATTTTATTATTTTACACAGTAAAAAAATACGTGACTAATTTTAATATCTGTTTAATCTGATAATTAATGCAAAACAATAACAATATACATGGCTGCTCATAGACAGATAATGATTTATTCTGCAGATCTTTCACAAAACAAATAAACAGATAAAAACACACATGAATGCAAACAGCGATCTTTTATTTAAGGCAAACCTACCATAATTATATTACGTTTAATTGTACAGTTAGTTATAAATTATGTTATCAAATAAAGTTAATAAAACATGCTTTATCAGAAATCTCTGTGCGTCTTGTTTGACAGTCAGAAACATTTATCTTAAATAACAGAACAAAACCAGCTCTTCGAAAATGAAAAGTATTGCATATTTGAGAGGTATGTGTTTGAAAAAAGAAATCCCTGTGTACCTAACCTGACTGATCCGCATAATCAACAGAAGAATAAAGCAATCTCCGCGTTGTATCTTGATGAATTTCTACATAGAGGTACGCAAAATATAGGGAGTATGTTTCCCCATGTTTTTGATATACCACTATCGGCTGTTAAATTTGAAAATCATTAATTATATACATCTAGCCAAGTTTCGTATGTAAAAGTTTCCCTTACAGACAATGCGATCGTCGCAAGACCGGAAATAAGTACGCACACACTCGCGTCGCTGAAGCTCACCGGCGCCATCTTGTGCACCTAGCCCATTGCGTTATCCTGGACCTGGACCCCATAAAAAGCGTGTGAAGTAACTTTTGTATGACCGTAGTAATATTAATAAGCATTTTATTGAATAGATGAGAAACGACATCACTTTAATTATCCCCTTGCTGATAAAAAGTTGAAACATATTCCCCTTAGTTGTATGGTGAGATATAATTAATTTTTATAATGTTATTTGAATGGGCTCTCATTTGTTTTGTTCACATTGCGAGTTTAAGAAGTAAATGATGTAAATACAACATTCAGTATATATTGGCAGATAGTCCTGTCTTTTTCCTTTTTTATTTCCAGTGTTCTGGACCAGGCAGTCTGTGCTTGTTTGTGTGGTTAAAGGCTTATTAGTTATTCACTTAAATATTAGGAGTCTACTTCATAACATTGATCTTCTTAGAGCATGGCTCTCTTATAACAAATATTTTGTTATTACTTTGTCTGAAACTTGGTTAAATAGTAATGTACGTGATGATGAAGTAAATCTTGATGGTTATAATGTATATAGAGCAGACAGAGGCAGTCGTGGTTGAGGAGTTGCTACTTATGTTTCTACAAGTTTATCTTCGGAACTTATTATTGCAAGTGAAAACCCCATGCATTTTGAATGCTTTTTTGTTAAAATTTGTTTTCATCAAAACAAACGGTTGATTATAGGAAACATATACATACCCCCTAATTCTCCATCCGAATCAATAAATAATATTCTCAGTACTATTAATTCTTTAAATTGTTTTGACGAAATTAAAATATTATATAGAATATAAAATATATATAATATATACAAAATATAATAATTAAAATAAGAGAGGAATCAGTTTGAAAGCCTAAATCTTACTCAATTAATACGAGAGCCTACCAGAGTGGAGGGGAAATCCAGGTCTCTCTTAGACCAAATCTTGGTCATGCATCCCGATAGAATTGTTGATTCAGAAATACCAATACGATTATCTAATAGATTTAGTGACCATTCAGTTATCTTTTATCTGGAAAATAAGGTTACCTCGTCTACCACTTAAAATAATCAAGGTAAGACAATTTAAAAATATGAATAATGATGCATTTACTCAAGATTTGTTATATATTAATTGGAACAGGACGGAATTAATTCCTTATGTTGATGATGCCTGGAATTTCCTATATACTGAGGTATTAAAAGTTATATATAAACATGCTCCATGGGCATCAGTCAGATTGAAGGGTAGACATTTACCATGGATTTCAGGTGACTTAATATATCTATTTAAGCAAAGGCACAAAGCCTGGCAAAAATACCATTTAGCAAAAGAACTTGCAGATTGGATTGAATAAAAGCAATTAAGAAATTTATGTTAAAACAAGAAATGCCAAATCTGACTGTTATAAAAATTCACTATTAATTGATTTTACAAATACAAAACATTTTTGGAAAAAACTTAATTGCCTGTTGAATAAATCTAATAAGAATTCCCTTGTTAAACTAAGAATAAATAATAAAATATAATTTATCTTATCACCAAAGGCCAAATGACAGCTACACTGGTTTCAGTTTGTCTATAAATGTGTCTTTTTTAATTATCCTCTGTATTTGAAGCAAAATTTAGTCCTATATAGGTCAACTTATGGCCTGAGACACCTTGATCATCTCTTTTTTTCTGTCCCAAATATATCTAAAGAAATCTGAAGACGTTCTTTTAAATTTAAAGCCCCCTCTGATTGGAATAGCTTACCTTGTTGCTTAAGGCCCATCTCTTCCTTTCCACTATTTAAGTCAGCCCTTTTAACTTACTTGCAATCCTGTGACAAATGTAAATGTTTCCCTGATGTATGACCTTTATGTAAGAGACTATGTATACTTGTATGTTTGAGAGCATATGTGCATGTATATGTATGTGTACATGTGTATGTATGCATGCATGCATGTTTGTGTGCATATGTGTATGTAGGCATGCATTTTTGCATATGTATGTATATGTAGGTTATATATTTGTTTGTTTTGTGGCTTCGTCAAATATGGTTCTCTCCTGTAAAATCTTAATATCATACTATACTGTTTATGTGAATACGCTTTGGACCGAGTTGGGACTAGTTGAGGTGGTTGGTTGTGAGGAAGAGCTTTGTGTGCAAGTGTGTAAGTGTCTGTTGCTATCTTGAGGGCCCCCTCGAAAATGAGATGTTTTTATCCAATAAAATGAAATGAAAAATATTAATTATATTAATATTAACAACATATTTGAAATCGACCCTTGATTTATTTTAATGCTACATGAGATTGTGTGGTTGAAATTTGTACAAAAATATTAACAATAAAAAAATATATATATTATAATAACATATAATTAGTGGTGGGCCGTTATAGGCGTTAACGTGCTGCATTCTATACTGGGTCTATACTAAGCAAGCTATGATGACTTTCACCTGGATATATAACCATAGACAGTAAAAGAAATGGACACAGCGACCCCATTGGAACTCAACTGAGACAGTTGAAGCCCGTTTTTATCGTTTTTTTAGCACTTCTGTTTCTGACGCGCAGACTCAAACGAAGCTTGACGACGTCAGCAACCTGTCTGACAGATGTAAATCTTCTAGTAGCTGTGCGTGTAAACTGCCATCATTAATCTTGCAGAGATGGCGAGCTTGAGCGGGGAGTTCTTTGTCGTGAGTGAGCAGGAGTAAGTATTCTGATTAATGATTTTGTATAGTATTTTAAAATGTAACACCAGTACGCCATATTAAGTTAATTGCCTGGGAGCTTCTCCTCCTGTCTGTACGGTAATGCGACAGAGAGTCAATTGGTTATGACGCAATCGTTAGCCTATTTTTTACAAAAACTGTTTCTACAGGGCCATAATGTAACATAGAAGGTAATGGAGCCCTTTATACATTGTCGTGTTTCTTTAGAAATAAATAATGGACAAACGGAGTCTTTAAACGCCTCAGATGTGAAGTTATTCGCTGTCAAAGTGACGCCAAAAGAATGGGAGTCAATGGGAATGCTAACGCAAGTGAAGTTCTGCTACAAGATGGCAGCATGCAGCCGACTTCAACTTCCGGTCTACTTCCTTGCCGCCTGTATATAACCGACTGGCTGAGGCCAGCCTACACTGTAAAAAATGGCTGTGAAATCTACAGTTATTTACTGTCGATTTCACAGTAACATTACTGTATAAGATTTTTACAGTAAAATATTGTAAAGTTTACAGTAAGACTGTAAAAATCACAGTAGTCCAAGCATTACAGTTGAAATCACAGTAGTCAAAGCATTACTGTAAAAAAATCACAATTTAGCCACTATAGTACTGTAAATAGTAAAGTAAACTACTGTAATTTTCCTTTTTTTATCATATGTTTCTTTGTACCCCTTTTACATGGACGGCTCCAGATTATTGTTGTTCATAATTCATTACCGGAATATGATGTAAATACTCGATGGTGAGCTTTAAGTAAAAGTGTAATATTAATAAATGAAAATGTGTCATGTAACTTGTACTCTGATGCACCTGCTGCAGGTTTCTATTCCATACAATATATATTTTTTAAAGAATTCACATAAGATTCCGAGAATATTTTTTGTTTGTTTGTTTGTTTGTTTTGTGACTGTAAATGGGTGTTTGGGTGTAAATGGGTGTTAACAGGGCAATAAAATATTTGATAAGCCTTATCTTAAACTTCTCCAAAGTCTCCACTGACATGGTCTAACAATATAGGCTTCATAAACGCATAATTTTTTGAGATATCATCCTCAGATTTGAACTGAAGCATGACCATTGGTTATAGTTGCAATAGTATATTCACATAATTATGTATATTAATATTTAAATATTAATATTTTATACATTTAATAAATATAATCTTAATATTTGTTGTTTTTATTTTTGAGCTTATATATCTCAATATTAATAACATCTGATTAATTTTGAGTTTTAAACTTGAGCCAAAACTCTCAAGCTTTGTAAATATATGTTGGTTATGTGTCTATTCAGAATGACTTATGAGCAGCAGCCTTTTTATTTTGGGTAGGCTATGTCATGTGCATTACTTGCCAAAATTGGGGCTGTCTGGTTAACTCATAAATACGTACCATGGGATTTTTATTTTACAAACATCAGTGTTATATATATTTTTTTCTTCGGAAGCAGGCGAGATAAAGGTGCAAGTTTCCAGAGCTGTTTGGCGAAATCAAAGCGCCAGAGTGGGCGGAGTTTACCCAGTCTAGAACGATCTAGAATCTGTGGGGGAAAAAAGCGCGAAAGAGGCAGCACTTGAATTTCTGACTCGTCGTCAGTGACAGACAAGTTCCGTTAATTCTCAAATCTAAATTTCTTTACACACGGCTTTGTCTTGTATTTATTTTGTTTTCGTCTTTGTGTTGATTTCTTTAACTTTTTTACTGAGAGGAATTCAGCGACAACGTTTCCGTGAGAGCTCCGACGGAGACGTCTTCGCAGCCGTTAACGTTAAGCTCCGTTAATAACAGACTATTACTCAAATTTACGTTTCTTTATACACGGATTTGTCTTGTGGTTGTAAAGTTATTTATTTTGTTTTCGTCTTTGTGTTGATATCTTTCACTTTTTGCCTGAGAGGAATTCAGCGAAAACGTTTCCGTGAGAGATCCGACGGAGACGTTTTCACAGGCTTTAACGTTAATGTATTTTTCCCACCCGTGGCCTCTGCCGGAGTTTTCATCTTGGAATCGCGGATCCTTCACAGACTGCTTATCGGGACTTCCAGAAAATCAGTAAGTAACTTTACCATCACTACTTAGAGCAAAAATAAAAAATAAAATAAAAAAAAGAAAGTTCAGTGCCACACCCTTGTCAGGCTGTGGAAAGCCAACAGCCTGTAGAGAACCTTGCAGATTATTACCCTCTTTCTGTATATAATCAATTTGGTCTTAATCTTGTTGCTCTGCATCATTCTGTGTTTCAGAAGAATGAGTAATGGACTCCATTGAGAAGGCAATACAGGCCGTGCTACCACAGCTAGATGAAGCAAAGCTTGAAACTTTAGTCAATGAGTTGGTGAAAGTAGGTGTTGAAGGACCAGATGATCTGCAGTTTATTCAAGAAGATGACATCAAACATCTGCTTACACCCATTCAGTGCAGAAAAATTATTCATTCCTTGAAAGGTGAGATTAGTTCTTTCAATTAACATATATTAGTTGATCCACTACAATTAATAACTAAATAAATCCGCAATCATTCAATCATAATTTTGTAAAAAAAATAAAATAAATAAAGTGGTTATATGTGGATGTTAGTGTATACCTGGTCCAAGATTCTGTCCCCTTTGGTCAGGCAGGTGACATGTTGATAGAACTTGAGGAGTACAGATTGAGGTTAGAATTATTGAAATCCCCCGCGGCAATAAATGCCCTTCTGGATGTGCAGTTTGCTGTTTGCTAATGGCAGCATATAAAGCCAAATTTGCTTTAAAAAAAAAAAAAAAAAAAAAAAAGATGGTATATACGGGAAAAATAAAAACTATATTCTTGCCTCTGCAATGCTGTCTCTGCACTAGATACAGTTATTCCACGCAAAACTACAGACCCACAGCTTTCCAAAGAGCCTAATCACTTGATTATAGGCCCAAGTATGTAAGAACACTGCAATACAGTACAGAAGGATAGTGGTCGCATTGCAATTGAAAACAGCATTTAAGATATTGCCCATATTCCCCCATCCATGCAGATCACATAGTCATGCATTGCATTTGCTCTTTTTTTATACACATTGATTTTAATATACACCTGCAATGCGGCTGAAAAAAAGCACATCATCAAAAATATTTCAATGTTAACATGTAAAATAATTTTCTTGTTTGCCATCAGTTGACCTCAAATCACCCATCTGGGCTGATTAGTAATTGAGATGAAGCCATGACAACCATTTTTGAAATGACCCTTTTCCCAAGGTCAGATTTAAATACATTTTAGTCTGTTATTTAGTATTTTTTATAGTTTTTATATTTGAACTGTACCAGAATCCAAAAAAAACAAAAAAAAAAAACATTTTATATAAATATTGTTGGTTTAACCCTATATTGACCTACCTATAAGGACTTGACGGCCACCATTTTGATTTTATTTTATTTTTTAAGTTTTAGTTTAAGTACATCTGATACTATTGTAAACCACTAAGAAACCTTTTGTTAGATTTTTTTTTTAGGGTCAAACCTTATTTTCACCTGACTATTCTGTGCTTTCACAGTGTGTAATGCAGGTCCTTCCAATCCCCAGCTGATCCCTTCATCGTCTGAGCCACTGTCAGTTGCCTATTCCAGCACATGCCCCATATCATCTGTAAGCACCATCTCTGCATGGGTGAACAGTTTTGAGGTGCCATGGAACAAAGTGAGGCTGACTCTTAGAAGAGCAGTAGATGCTGGTGAGAGGCCAGCTCCGGATGACCGCAGACACTTGATAAAAGTCACTGTTGATGCGATGAGAGAGCGTTCCTTGAACCCTACTCGCAGAGAGTGTGTGGTAGTGGCTAAAGCTATAACTCAAAAATATCCAAATAGCTTTTTAGACAAAAATGAAGAGGGGGACCTAATTGGATGTGGGTATTTCAGCATTATAAATCAGCTCAAAACCAGAGTAGAATATTTGAATCGAGGCAACTCTCTTTCCCGTCTGAGGAAGCACAAACGCACCCAGAGAGATGATGAGGATGGTGATGATGACCAGCCAGCAGTAGCTACATGTGCAAGAATCGACAGTTATGGGTGTGTTCGTTGGCAGCCAGCGGACTATCCAGATGGGGAAACATCAGCATCATTAGAGGAAAAGAAGCTTGAGATGATTGATATATTCAGCCGAGAGGGACTAAAGGGCGCTGAGAGAGGAAGGGTAGAAGACCTAATGGCAATCACTTATGCCAAACAGCGGGAATACATCAACGCAAAGCCTTCCCCAAGCATTCTGAATGTGGGTAAAGAGTGGCCATTTCTCTTTTCACAGAAGTTTTTATTGTCACACTTCACCACTCTCACCAATGTTGAACTATACACAAGACTGAATGAAGATATGGACAAAAAGGGTAAAAGACTCCTGGATTTCTTCAGTAGTCAGATTACAAAGTGGAGGAAAGAAGTAAGAGCTGTTCTGAAGGAAGCCATAAAGAAAGGCCGAGAAGGATCTGATGGCCTAGCAGCGATGCTTGTGATGTTGGCACACTTCAAAGAGCAAGAGGAGTCACTTTTTCTCATTGCTGATGTAAGTTCCTTAATTATCTTTTATTTGGAGTTTTCAACAATTAATTGTCACATTTATTGTGGAAGAATCATTTTCCCTGATTAGAGTGCCCCCCCCCCCCCCCCCAATTGTTAATGCAGGTTGACGAACCTCCAGTTTTTCAAGTAAATACAGGTTTGTGTCAGGTTTATGTTAATGGTGGTTGAGCACTTTTTCCTTGATAGACCTCACCTCACATTATAACCCACATGGTGCAAGCTTCTATCTCAATTCCTGGGTAAATGCTGGGTAAAGTCACTGTTGTCCACTGTGAGCACAATATTTTAATTAAGAGAAAATTGATGTAGTGTTGTAATTGATAAAGATATTGTGGTACTTAGTTAATTTTTTGTGTAAACCTTTCACAAACCTTCAGAGCAAAAAAAAAAAGGACCATTGCTCATTGCTTCCTTATCAACAAATTTCAAAAAGCTTTTTCTATCCTAGAGATAATATACAGTCTACCTTGTTTCAAGTAACTCTTATCTTTGCTGGCATAGGAGACTACCACTCCCGCAGACGCAGAGGCCCAGCTGTCTCTCCCAGTCACTCCAAGGATCATCATGCTCGGTAAGTTTCACATTCAATGTTAACGAATCCTTTGAATGTATAGGGCACAAGCAAAGCAAAGTTTCTGGAAAACACTAGTGAATGTGTGTTGTGTCATTTTCTGCTTCTGCACCAGTCAGTAACAGCACAGTCACTCCAAATTTAAGTTATGTGGAGTAATCTCTCATCTTTAGTAGCCACCTATAATGTCGTGATTGCTATTTCAGATTGCTTGCTATGCCTGTATCACTCATTGTTTTTCTATCACCAAACCAGTTATTGCTGCTTAAAGGATTAGTTCACCTCAAAATGAAAATTTCCTAATAATTTACTCTCACCCCAATGCCATCCAAGATATCCATGTCTTTCTTTCCTCAGTGGAAGAAAAATTAAGCCTGAGGAAAACATTTCTGGATTTTTCTTTGAATAATGGACTTCAATTGTAACCAACGTTTTGAAGTCCAAATCAATGCAGTTCAATTGTTAGGATTGAGTTGGGAACTAAATCATCACATCGAAAGGTCGCGCTCCATTTCGCCGGCCATCTTTGCGTATTTCCACCGGCGATATCGAGCGCAACCTTTCGACTTGATGTAGTTCCCAGCTCAATCCTAACAATTGTAGTTAAAAAGTATATAAATTATTATTCTTTTTTTTTAGAAAATGACCAATCATTTCGCTAGATAAGACCCTAATCCTCAGCTGGGATCCTGCACAGCCCGTTGAAGCACTTCAAAGATCTTTGAAACTGCATTGATTTAGACTTCAAAACGTTGGTTACAATTGAAGTCCATTATTTGAAGAAAAATCCAGAAATGTTTTACTCAGACTTAATTTCTCTTCCACTGAGGAAAGAAAGACATGGATATCTTGGATGGCATTGGGGTGAGTAAATTATTAGGAAATTTTCATTTTGAGGTGAACTAATCCTTTAAAGGGTTAGTTCAGCCAGAAATAAAAATTATGTCATTAATGACTCACCCTCATGTCGTTCCAAACCTGTAAGACCTCTTCGGAACACAGTTTAAGATATTTTAGGTTTAGTCCGAGAGCTTTCTGACCCTCCATTGAGAATGTATGTACGGTACACTGTCCACGTCCAGAAAGGTAATAAAAACATCATCAAAGTAGTCCATGTGACATCAGAGGGTCCGTCACAATTTGTTGAAGCATCGAATATACATTTTGCTCCAAAAATAAAAAAAATTACGACTTTATTCAGCATTTTCTTCTCTTCCGGGTCTGTTGTGAGCGCGTTCACAACACTGCAGTGACGCCCCTGACATACAATGCTGCTGACGTGTTTTCTTTGTTATTGGTTGCACCAGAAAACACGTCAGCAGCGTCGTACGTCAACAGTCGTGTTCACAACAGACACGGAAGAGAAGACAATCCTGAATAAAGTCGTAATTTTTTTTATTTTTGGAGCAGAATGTATTTTCGATGTTTCAATAAATTCTAACGGACCCTCTGATGTCACATGGACTACTTTGATGATGTTTTTATTACCTTTCTGGACATGGACAGTAGACCGTACACACAGCTTCAATGGAGAGACTGAGAGCTCTCGGACTAAATCTAAAATATCTTAAACTGTGTTCCGAAGATAAATGGAGGTCTTATGGGTTTGGAACGACATGAGGGTGAGTCATTAATGACATAATTTTCATTTTTGGCTGAACTAACCCTTTAATGCACTGCTTCGAAGATATGTATGCTCCCTGCCCTGTTTTTACAATAATTTATGTGGAGAAAATCTTTTATAGAATGTATTGCTATGAAATATAATTTTTGTGATGACTCTTGTCTTTACTAAGGAGAGACAATCCTGACTGCAAAAAAATGGATGCTGTCGATCGAGGGGAGGGTCGTAATCCCACCTGGTGCTCACATGGCAGACTTCACCACTGCCTTGGCCGCTCTTTTCGCCTGTTACTATGTATTCAAGCTAGAGTATCAGGTGGAAGCCAGCACAACACTGGAGTTTGTTCAGAGGTATTTTTTATCTTAAATAGTTTGATTGCAGTGTAAAAGCAAATTGACAATTTAAAAGCTGTTCAAAATCATCTTCTCCCTTTAAAATTAGGGGTGTGAACTGATACTGGTCTCACGGTTCGGTTCGATTGCGATTATCATGTCATCGATTCAGTTCAATTCGATATCACAATGCATCGCGATGCACCGCATTCTCAATTTGACATTTTTCTTCAAAAGTGATGTGTGCGCACGTGTGTGTGCTCGCCTGTTCAAACAGTGACATTCCAGTTGGGAGTAAAGCTTGTTTATGCCATTAAGAAAAGAAAAATCTGTCATATAAATTGTTTTAAAGAAATATTCATTTAAAAGCAGCGTTTATTAATCGGTGTATTATGTTACCATTAAAGATGCACGCATCAACCGTCACTGAGTCCGCTGTTGAAGGTTACGATCATCCATTTATAATCACGCATAACAACACAGAATAATAGTAATTTGAACATCGGGTGCGGATACTTAAGTCAGAGAAAATTGTTGGGGCGGGTGGATGATTTATTTTTGGTTGTGGATTCGGCGTTGGAGCTTGTCCGTGCATCTCTAAAAGCAATCAGACTCTGCCAGGCGTTAACAGCTCGGGGTGAAAACGGCTAACGTGGTTTATCAAGTTAGTGGTATTACCTCCTGCATATTCTATTTGTGCGTGACATGAGCGCACACAGTGCGTCTTCTGCAGGATGTGCTTACCAGGTTGTTCATAAAAGCTGAAATGTGCCCAGATGTAGGCTTTAAAAGTAGTTGGAGCATCTTTAATTACTCGCACTCGCGTCTCGCCTCCCTCTGCCATTGTATGCTACCGCGACAAATGACGTCAGAAAAGTGTCAGTACATTATAATCGGTTATGGTCTATTACTGAGCCGATACCGTATCGCCCTCATCTGCATCGTAGAAACGATAAATTTTGACACCCCTATTTAAAATGTTATGTAATTGGGCTGGGCGATATGGCTGAAAACTGATATTTTTATGACCTATTTAAAATAAGGACCAGGAGAAAAATATATTACATTTAAACATTTTTATTTTAAACTTAAAGGATTAGTTCACCTCAAAATGAAAATTTCTTTCTTTCTTAGTGGAAAAGAAATTTAAGTTTTTTGAGGAAATAATAGCAACCAACTGAGTTATTTGCCATTGAAGTCCATTATATGAAAAAAAAATCCTGAAATGTTTTCTATTGAAGAAAGAAAGACGTGGATATCTTGGATGGCATTGGGGTGAGTAAATGATTAGGAAATTTTCATTTTGGGGTGAACTAATCCTTTAACCTTCCTCTGATTCATAGGTGTGATTGGCAAAGTACAAAAAAGCAGGAAAATATAATGCGCACCTATCATGACGCAGTGACAGCACGTGTGATTATTCCAGTAGTTAGGACATCGCACAAGATTTGTGTTAACACAGAACACATTTCATCACTGGATAGTGTTTGTCGTTTATTTAAAGTGTGGTTTATGTCAGCTGAATGTGCTGAACGCTTTTCAGAGAAGATGAGGCAACGTTATTTTAGTACAATTCACACCCAGCGGTAATTCAGGGAAAAAAATCTCTGAATGCTTCACGTGAAACTTCGGTCTTCTGACCTATCATTGTGTCAGTTCTCAATTGATTTTGATGGTAATATCAATTTTAATTAATATGCGCGAAGAAGGGAGAGAGAGCAAGACAGTTTGAAGACTGTGAGAGTGTGCGCGCGATGTCGGAGGAGGGGCTCTCTTTCTCTCTCTGCTCGTTCTCTCAGTAACATGCGCTTGCCTGTCAGAATTGGCGCAGCAGTCAGTCATCTTATCCACATCACTCACCGATCAAACAAGGCTTTCCACTAATCACTCCACGTTATTGAAGAATCCAACATGAGACAACGATATGGTGCAACTAAACTGTTACATGATTGGCTGGTAGTGTGTTACTCCCTATGTTGCTAGGTTACCAGAGAGTGAGTGCCTTTGTTCATGCAAAGAAAAAGAAAAAAATCAAACGTTTTATCGAACGCATTTTTTATTGATATTGATTACATGTCTATCGCGATACATATTGTTAATGTTTTATGGCCCAGCCCTATTATGTAAAGTATCTGAGTATCTAAATAGTGTAGGTTGAAGCCTCCTAACAACTTGAATGCTTTAGGAGGACTGTTGGGCATGTACACACTATATTTTTTACATAAAACCTTTTGGTAGTAATTAAGCTCTTAATTCTTCATTTTTTTTCAGGCCATCTGATGTTGAGAATATATCTTCTGGTTGAAGAATTGTAGCTTGTTCAGGAGGTTCTTTGTTGTTTTCCACGTCTCAGATCTTTAAAGGAGTATGGTGTTAATGCTTGAGTCGAATAGCCGTAGTTTGGTCTTGAGTGTCAAATGCAGCTCTTGCCTTGCCCATTCTTGTGGTTAACCATCAAGCTGGCCAGTGTCTTTCTGTTTGCACTTTGATCGTTGTGCTAATGTGGAGACCTGTCTCAGCTGACTTCTGTTCTACCCCTCTCAGTTTCTCTTACATTTGTTGGTGTTTTTGGGACAGTAATGTGATATAATCTGCAAAGTCTAGTTGTCAGTGGCTTGCCGCATGATCTAGTCGGCCGCATGATTTGTCGACCTTTGAAGAGGAATGGTAATCGAGAAAGTAGACAGCCTTGACTAACTCCTGTTGAGATGTGAAATGCCTCAGCTGGCCTTTATGTATGATTCTACATTGCTCACTGCACTTACAGTTATTCATTAATGTGCGCATATTGTCCCATCCCCTAATTCCTATACTCATGTTCATAGGTTTTTAGTCAGGATTAATCCTGACTCCAACAAGTGCACTGCCAAGGAGCAGATGAGCAAGACGACTGGGAGAGTGGTGAAGCGGAAGACTTCATACATGAACCCCCATGTCATGTCCTTCATCAGGGACTTCACGGAGTTCTATTTGCTAACTGACTAGATACAGGTGAGGTTCTGATAATAGCTTTAATAATAATTATAATACAATTAATAATATAGGTATCTGTGGGTTTAATATAATCATAATTTGATAATAATAATAATAATTATTAGGAATGCACCAATACTGGTATCGATATCGGGGCCGATACTAAGCTCAATGTTCTCGTAAAAATGATTTTTTTTACTCCGATACCAACAATCGATACCAGGCTTGTAAATAGTGTTTGTGTTTAGAAAAAGAAACACTGACAACAGAGGGTATAATGGGGATAAAAAAGGCAGTATATGAAGTAAATCTATCTTACTAGTGAAATATTAAAAGAAATATAGTAACACACATTGCTTTGGTGCGCGAGCTGATAAGAGAAAAACGTGCTGTGGCTTGAGCGTGCAGCGGGACAGACGCGTGAGCTAGTCGAGCGCATCCATTTATCCAAACATCATTGGAAAGTTTGTAGTTCGGTCAGATGTAAATGGCAAAGAAAGTCAAACAAGACAATGTAGCTTATCAACGTTAACTGACGAGAGAGAGAGACTTGTTGATTGCTCTTGATTGACTAAATCATATATGTAAGTAAAACATAAACTGTTACCTTATTTATTAGGGCTGGGTAAAAAAAATATAGATTTTTATTTTATTTTAATTGATTCTCATTTTTGTAAAACTGATACTGATTCTTAAACATTTTCATCGAGACATCAGTAGCTATATTACTAATATCAGTGATACACGCCTTCATTCATAAAATATTCCATTAACATATAGGGCTGGGTAGGGGTGGGTACCGAAAGCTGGTATTAAACGGGCCCCGGGGCTGAATTTTGAAAGACCGCTGTATCGATAAGCTCGGACGTTATCGGTTCTGCTGTCGGTACTTGGAAAAATACACGTAATGTTATTATTGCTATAAAGACGTTTTATTTCGCCAACCTTTTCTATATACCATAATATTAAACCATTTGTCTGTGATGCATTTTTGCTATTCGCAGTCCGAGAGAGAGAGAGAGATCTCCACAGTGCGCACATGACAGCCCTAATGAGTGACGTTGGAGGACAGAACTAAACATTCAAACATAGCCTGGTTACACTTCAGATTTGTGATTACTCTGATTTTATTTTAGATTTTGGCTTCCAAAGATTATAATAATAATATATTTGAGGTAAAACCATTAAAAACTATAGCTGCATTCTGTATAGCGCAACTTAATTCCCTTTGCAGCAGTAGGCTACGCTCTCATTTTTCCCTACAACTTAAATGTACCGACAGAATCAGATTCAGCATTCAGTGATTGTTGTAAAATGCAGTCTAGCTACTGTTGCTAAATTGCGGGACGTTTTAATAATAAAAAGAGCTATTAATAGCACGAAAATATGCTCATGAGATGCTGTTCCCAAGGTGGCGCACGCAACGAGATGAGCAAATTATACTTTCAGTTTCATGTGCACGTCTTAACTAGCAAATGTACACAAAAATATGTCTAAAATGGACATAGGTATAGAAATAGTTGTCAGAAAATATAGCGCATCAGTCGCCTATTAGATCTGCACTCGGTCTTAAAGGTCAGTGTCTAATAAACATGCTGACGATTGCACCATTACTGTGAATTAAACAAAAAAAAGGCTTAAATGAATAACTTCAGCTTTAAATAAGCATTAATCTATCTATGATAAACTATGCAGCGTTATTTTACATTTGATTGCTTTACTAGAATTCTGTTTAGACCATACCTGAACAGTAGTAGACCTTCCTGAAATTAAAGCACTGTGTAGGCCTATATAATGTGTATCTTTGTTAATTGTTTATCTTTTGTTTTATATATATATATATATATATAATCAAAGAGTACCGACAAGAATACCGTTAAAGTATCGGATCGATCGATCGAAGCCGTATAGGTAAGAGTAGTAATACCATTAAAACCTTAACGATTCAGATGTTCCAATTCGATTTTGATTCGCAAGCTTTCGATTCTTGATTTTAAATTAATAATAAGAAATTAAGAGCCACAAACCTGTATATTAAACTCTTTTTATTTTAGGTACACTTGGGTACATTAAAACAGAACCCAACTCTATATTTCAAATGAATAGAGAGGATTTTTATGCAAGTCAGAACAGTCGCTTGCCTTGATCAAACATCATTTACATACATAAAATCTCACAGCATTAGCTGTAACATGGAGGCTGCAAGCCTATGAACAGTGTAGGAAAACTAATAACGGCTTCTGGGTGATAGATAAATATCAGGGCCTGAATTTCTGTGATATTTTTTTTTTTAGAATTTGTGTGGATTAATATACTCAACCTACAGGCTAAAGTGAAGCAGTGTTTGCAGGAATTTACCGCATTATAAGTGGGAGACCAACAGGAATGATTAAAATGATGCGCATAATACCACGCCGAAATTAGAGCCCTGAATATGGAAAAAAATCGATTCGTGGTCCCTAATAATCGATTTTGAATCGACCACATTTTAAAAAACGATTAATCGATAATAAAAAATTTTTGCCCAGCCCTATTAACATAAAGCCATAAAACTTAAAAATCTGTGTTTCCCACACATAGACTAATTCGTTTCCACATTGCGTTTCATTATTCATTAAAAAAATATATATATTGTTAAAAGAAAATGATTAACTCACCCTCCATTTCTCTCAGCCGCCAAAACAAATTTTTGTCCCGCCAAAGCCATTTGAATGGTGTGATGTAGATGACTGCTGCACTTGTGACAGGGCGCATGTTACTGATAGAACGAGCAGAGAGCCCTGGCAGCGCACGCACTCTCACAGTCGTCAAACTGTCTTGCTCTCTCTCGCTCCCTCAGGCATGTTCCTGTGGCTCAGTGTTGTAGAGCATTGCATTAGCAGCGCAAAAGGTTATGGGTTCAATTCCCAGGAGAACACATGTTAGGAAATAAATGTTAGCCTGAATGCACTGCAAGTCACTTTGGATAAAAGCGTCTGCTAAATGCATAAATGTAAATCTAAATATTAATCAAAATCAATTGAGAATTGACATGATGGTAAAAGATCGGAAGACCGAAGTTCATGTCGAGCATTCAGAGATTTTGTTTCCCCTGAATTACCGCTGGGTGTGAATTGTGCTAAAGAAAACATTGCCTTATGTACTCTGAAAATTGTTCCGCATCAGCTGAAATAAAAACACTTTCAATAAACAAACAAAAAACTATCCAGTGATGAAATGTTTCCTGTGTTGACAAAAATCTTGTGCAATGTCCTAAACTCCCGGGATAATAAAACGCGTGCCATAGTCCGCTACTGACATGTCCGATTCTCGAACTAATGACTCTTTTGAACCGATTACATTTAATGAATGGTTAAAACAACTGATCTGTCCAACACTGAACTCGCGAGTCGTCTGAATCGGTGTATAACAAATTGGTAACACTTATACAATAGTAACTAATACAATATGGTTCCATTTATTAAACTGGTTAACTACATTAGTTAACATTAACTAATAATAAACTGCACTTCTACAGCATTTATAAATCTTTCTAAATGTTAATTTCACTATTTACTAGTAGCCTACATTATTAAAATAAAAAGTTGTATTTGTTAAAAGAACAGTCCACTTTTTTTTGGAAATAGGCTCATTTTACAACTCCCCCAGAGTTAAACAGTTGAGTTTTACCATTTTCGAAACCATTCAGCTGATCTAATGTGTTTTCTTCTTTAATTTCAGGGCTCCAACTAGGATTCTAGGTCTCCAAGGTCAGGGCATGCAAGAGGCCATATAGTGGCAGGGGAAGTTTATTTTCCTTTCTGTTTTAAATGTTCATGCAAATGTTAAATATTTAATTTTTTTTTAATGTTCAATATTTTATTTTATTTCAGTATTGCCATAGTGTTATTTATTACTCTTTAGAATGTGGTAATAATCAGTTATTTGCACAGCTTCAAAGTAGTTAAATTTTTTGACCGTGTTGTATCAATTTGCGTTATTGTTCTGCCATAGCAACCAGTCATGTGGAATTAGTGAATGAACTTGAAATGAAATAGCCTCATTTTGTAAAATTTTCTTAAGTCAGTAATTAAATTTAGCAACAGTAGAATACGCAGATAATAGACTTCACGCCATTAAAAATTACAAACACAGAATGTTCGTTAACTTTGGATGGCATAATGGCATGTTGTCCAATGTCAATTATCCCTTTATGTTGTACCTGTTTTGTCATTCCTGTTCACCAAATGTTTTTAAATAAATAACTGTTAACAATTTTCTTATTGTCTGCAGTTGATTGCAGGGTTTTAGAATATGGGTGATTCTTTTAATGATGGCTAATATTAAATCACAGTGATACAGTATTTAAATTGTACAGTGAGAAACTGAATTTACAGTGATTAACTGTTATCTACTGCTTATAGTACTGTATTGCATACAATACATAAAAACAGTGCTTAACTGTTTTTTGTATGTAAATACAACTAAAATCACAGTATTTAATTGTTTTTGATTTCACAGTGAATACACAAAATACTGTAAATGGAAGTACAGTACCCTTACTGTGAAACATATTCACAGTAACTTACTGGCAACAATTAGCCAGTAAGTTACTGTAAATACAACTAAAATCACAGTATTTAATTGTGTTTGATTTCACAGTGTATTCATAAAATACTGTAAATAGAATTACAGTACCCTTACTGTAAAACGTATTCACAGTAACTTACTGGCTAATTGTTGCCAGTAAGTTACTGTAAATTTTACGGTACATTTTTTACAGTGTAACGGACAGCGACACAGGAACAAACAAATACAAATCGCAGCTTGAAACAAACAACAAGATGTAAAAGAGCCCGATTCAGTGCTCGTTGTGTTTTGGTGTTCAGGGCTCACGGAGAAGAAAGGCGTCTCGAGACGCTAAAAATAAGCGTTTTCAAGCGTTTTGATCAAAAAACTTGAACATCGAATTTGCTTATTATTGCTCTAGTGCCGACAAATACATACGAGATGTGTCAAAATATCCACCTTGGAAATTATGCTCGAAAAAACTGTCAGTTATTTCTTAAGTGAAAGTAAACAGTTGAGGAAAAAATGGCATGTGTAATATTGGATGCGTTCATCGTCTCTTAAAGTGACCGCGCCTAATTAAGCGACTGGCTGCTGTAATGTTAATCCAAGAAAATGAAAGAAAATCACTCACTGCTCTTGACTGCATTACTTTGTAGTTTTAACAGTCAAACCAAAAACACCAGATATATTTTTTGATATATATATAGCAAAACTGTAATAATGTGAGAAATGTGTCTGAATAAATGTAGGTTTCATTGTATATTTAATTTTTACATTGAAGACATAAAGAAATAAAAATAAATAAATAAAAATAATAAACAAACATACAAATTAGACAATTTCAAACAGGGCCCACTGGTACAACCTTCACCGGGTCCCCGCTTGTGCAATGTGGAATTAGTTTACAGCTTTTTCAAGCAGTTTGTGATGCATTTTGGAAACAGGAGATGTAAATTTCTAATGCACCACCTAGCTTGATAAACCCTTTCTCAAAGACTCACTGTTTGTCAATTTGATTTGGGTAACACACATATTCTGAATGCCGTCGGCAGAATTTGAATGAGCCATTTTAATCTAGATAAATCTAGATTAATTTCAGGATCACAGTGAGATTAATCTAGATTAAAAAAATTCATCTATGCCCACCTCTACATATAATACATTTAAAAATACTCCTGAATAATAAAACTAAACTGTATATAACACTATCCTGTATAACAAATGTCTTCTTACATTTTAGATGATATTTTACACAATTTCCTCAGAGGCAGAATATCATTAATCTTGTCATATATACAGTAACATCATCTCAGAAGTCAATGTGCATAAACTGAATACAGTTTAAAATTTAACATTCCTACACTAAAATTTAACATTCCTCAATACCCATTTTGATATTACAGAAAAAAATATAATAATGCTGATTACTTTAGTACAGTATTGTTCAAAATAATAGCAGTACAATGTGACTAACCAGAATAATCAAGGTTTTTAGTATATTTTTTATTGCTACGTGGCAAACAAGTTACCAGTAGGTTCAGTAGATTGTCAGAAAACAAACAAGACCCAGCATTCATGATATGCACGCTCTTAAGGCTGTGCAATTGAGCAATTAGTTGAAAGGGGTGTGTTCAAAAAAATAGCAGTGTCTACCTTTGACTGTACAAACTCAAAACTATTTTGTACAAACATTTTTTTTTTCTGGGATTTAGCAATCCTGTGAATCACTAAACTAATATTTAGTTGTATGACCACAGTTTTTTAAAACTGCTTGACATCTGTGTGGCATGGAGTCAACCAACTTGTGGCACCTCTCAGCTGTTATTCCACTCCATGATTCTTTAACAACATTCCACAATTCATTCACATTTCTTGGTTTTGCTTCAGAAACAGCATTTTTGATATCACCCCACAAGTTCTCAATTGGATTAAGGTCTGGAGATTGGGCTGGCCACTCCATAACATTAATTTTGTTGGTTTGGAACCAAGACTTTGCCCGTTTACTAGTGTGTTTTGGGTCATTGTCTTGTTGAAACAACCATTTCAAGGGCATGTCCTCTTCAGCATAGGGCAACATGACCTCTTCAAGTATTTTAACATATGCAAACTGATCCATGATCCCTGGTATGCGATAAATAGGCCCAACACCATAGTAGGAGAAACATGCCCATATCATGATGCTTGCACCTCCATGCTTCACTTTCTTCACTGTGTACTGTGGCTTGAATTCAGAGTTTGGGGGTCGTCTCACAAACTGCCTGTGGCCCTTGGACCCAAAAAGAACAATTTTACTCTCATCAGTCCACAAAATGTCCCTCCATTTCTCTTTAGGCCAGTTGATGCGTTCTTTGGCAAATTGTAACCTCTTCTGCATATGCCTTTTTTTTAACAGAGGGACTTTGCGGGGGATTCTTGAAAATAGATTAGCTTCACACAGACGTCTTCTAACTGTCACAGTACTTACAGGTAACTCCAGACTGTCTTTGATCATCCTGGAGGTGATCATTGGCTGAGCCTTTGCCATTCTGGTTATTCTTCTATCCATTTTGATGGTTGTCTTCCGTTTTCTTCCACGTCTCTCTGGTTTTGCTCTCCATTTTAAGGCATTGGAGATCATTTTAGCTGAACAGCCTATCATTTTTTGCACCTCTTTATAGGTTTTCCCCTCTCTAATCAACTTTTTAATCAAAGTACGCTGTTCTTCTGAACAATGTCTTGAACGACCCATTTTCCTCAGCTTACAAATGCATGTTCAACAAGTGTTGGCTTCATCCTTAAATAGGGGCCACCTGATTCACACCTGTTTCTTCACAAAATTGATGACCTCAGTGATTGAATGCCACACTGCTATTTTTTTGAACACACCCCTTTCAACTAATTCAACTAATTGCCCAATTGCACAGCCTTAAGAGCGTGCATATCATGAATGCTGGGTCTCATTTGTTTTCTGAGAATCTACTGAACCTACTGGTAACTTGTTTGCCACGTAGCAATAAAAAAATATACGAAAAACCTTGATTATTCTGGTTAGTCACATTGTACTGCTATTATTTTGAACAATATGTATATATTGTAGTAAAAAGGAAAGTCAGCAATACCAATATATATTGTTGTATGTATGTAAAATGTAAATATTTAAATGCATTAAATATACAAGTTTCAGAGTATATACATTTTTTCACATCAAAGTATAATTCAATATAGTTTGGCAACCACAAACGACATATCACAACATCAATGGCACAGCATCTTAGACATAAAAAATGCTCCAGCCCAAACCATGATGATGTGCACCAGTCTCTGCTGCTAATAATTATGCAGACAGAATGTTTCATAGCATGTCAGATCTTTTAGAAAGTGCAGTTCATTCATTGTAAGTTAATGTCCTCTTCTTGATGCTCCTCACTGTTCCCAGCTACTTTTCTCAGAGTTTCAATTTCATGGGATTCTCCAGTTGTCTGGTTCATATCTACACTGGTGTGCTTTGTACTAGGAGTCCCGTTATAATCTGTCGGCATCTGCAATTAGAAGAAAAATGCATTTTAAACATTATCTATGTGACATGTTTCTATTGTTTTACTTTGTCCACTTTAAATGACAGTATATTTAAAATTATTGTATGAATTAACCAAATTTATTTGTAATCATAAAACTATACCTGAAAGGACTCTGTTTTGACAGTTTTGCCTGAGGTGTGAGAAAGGTAAAGATTTGAGAAGTAGTGTGAATTTATCAGCCTCAGTTAATGCACAAATGAAGCAAATACAAAAGATAGCATTATGGATGATCCATGCATAGTGATAAAATGCATTTCATTACTCACAGGATGCAAAAACGGATAAAATCAGCAATGCAACAGTGAAGAGCCACTCAGATGGAAAGACAATGATTCTCAAATCTCCCACCAGATATACACCATAAACTGTGGAAGGAGATTAATTTGTATGTTTTGATCCTACATGACTTTAGGAATCTCATATAATGTAATGTGTTCACTCACCTGCTTTCATTATCAGTTCTGTCATCAGTGCAGCCGAGTTCACTAAAATAAGACCAACTGATCCATACAGGAAGACAATTTTCCTCATGCTGAGCTCTGTAGGGCAGAGTTAAACATTTTGTTCGTTCATTAAGTAAATGTGAATGATTGAACAAGTTAATGATTTTATACACAGCAGTAGTTTTCTGATTGGCTGCAGTATAATAAACCCTGGCAGAATCACAACAGTTATTCAGACTTTAAGTTTTCTGGATGAGAATGAAACGGGAGGACTGAAAAAAACAACGCATGAATGAGAAAGAAGCTGATCTGTACTTTACTCTCATAATAGACTGGCACTTCAGAAAACGCAAGCACCCACAAGGCTTGAACAAATCCTGCAACGCAGACCGATCCTGCGTCAACTGTGAACAAAAGAAAAAGTATTTATTACAAAGCAGAAAAGTCTTATTCATTGCTCCTGCTTATAAAAAAATTAAAAATAAACCTACAATTTATCTTATATTCAGCACACAATGTTAAAAATTAGTCTTTACCAAAATTAAATGTACATACTTTTATAACAATTTTTTAAATAACTTTAATTATTAGAGATATATACATACCATCTTTATTTCTCAAGAGCATAATGTAACAATACACCATATCTCCAGTCATCATAATCATCATTGACCTTATTAATATACATTGATAACGTTGATCTGAAAAGATGATATAAACAGTGAAAAACATGGTACAACTCAAGAATAAAACTTTAGTAGAACCAAAAATTGTGATGTATGAAACAGCTGACAGAGATGAAAACACTGAATTTATTTATTTTTTTATTTATTTTTTATTGAGGACCACTTGTAAAAACTTTTATTGATGGTTCAGAGACACAAAACCAGCACTTTAATGTGTACATTCAAAATTATATATAAAAAAGGCCTGATATACATATTTTAATCCTTCATAATATATATCAGTCATCTGATTTATTTCTTCACTCATAACAAAGCAAAATATAATTTCTCATACTTACAGCGTTTATCTGCTCTTTTTGTTCCATTACAAAATAAATTAGACACCCAGTGAAGTATTGGAAGAGCCGCAAAGATGAACACTTAAAAAAAGAGAGAGGCAGTTAGAGTAAAGAATTAAACTGTCAAAATAACTGAATGACAAATCTGACTGTTCCTCAAGCAGTTAATTCTCAACCAGTCTCTGCTCAAGTCTAAAATGTTCTTGCTTACCTGCTTTGGAGGCAAAATGAAAGTAAAGCAGAAGGGAAAGCTGTAATGAAGGCAGCCATGAAAAGCTACAAGTAGCTATAAACAGTCTCATTTTCCTGTATATCCTTCTGCTTAACTCTTGAGAGCATGACAGCAATTTCTCTTCAGCCAATTCTATAAAAAAAAATATACAAAAAAAATAAATAATGTGAATTCAATATCAACACATAACAAATCTAAAACAAATATAGATATTTAGCATTGTTTCAATGTCAGTATTGAACAAATGTTAAATAATCTTCTATGGTCATAATTCATCAAGAACTTTCTGAATGAAGAAGTTGTGTAAATTATGGTAAAATTATTTCAAAAAGGTGAAATATGCAAATTGCACTAGAATGTACTGAGATTAATTGTGAGTTAAAAACTCAAGTTTGCTCTGCAAAACTGATGTTTGAAATAAATAAATAAATAAATATTGTATTAAAAAATGAAATCCTCATCTTGTGGACAATGCTCCATAGTGAACAATTACTCACGTTTAATGAAGAGGAGACAAATCAGGATGAGTAAACCCATGGTGACTGTTCTGATCACTGTGCTCATGTTTTCAAAATGTTCAGCTAAAAGTACTGACACAGATATAAATGATTAATGTACACTTGATGGTAAAATTTACCATGGAGCACTGAAAAAAAACCTCTTAACTTAACTTTTGCATTTAGCCGACACTTTTATCCAAAGCGACTTACAGTTCATTCAGGCTAACATTTTTTTTATCTAAAAAAAGATATATATATATATGTATATACATATGCACAATGCAGTCATGTCCAAAAATATCAGCACCCTTGGTAAATATGATCAAAAAAATATATATATATTACACATTGGTGGCTAAATTTATAACACTAGTATTGTTATAACACTGTTATAAAACACACACACACACACACTATGTATACACAGTGGTGGCCAAAATTATTAGAACAATAGTATTTTCAGCAGCTAAAAATGGTTTTAAGTCAGTTATTTATCTTTTATTGTAGAATCAGTAGGACATTATTTTACATTTCAAAAATTCAATTTGCCATTAATTGTAATACTCCAGTGAGATATTTGTCTGACAGCCAGTGCTGCACACAGAGATCTGATCTCAGCATCATCAGTCTGTCTGGAATAAGATGAAGAAACAGAACAAACTGAGATAGACTCAATCCAGAAGAACTGTGGCAATGTCTCCAAGACACTTCAAGAAATCTGCTTTAAATGCAAAGGATGGCCACACCAAATGTTGATTTAATTTAGTTAATAGAAGTTAACTGATTAAAAAAATCTATTTATGACATTATTTTTGACAGAATCCTCATTTTACAGCATTTTTAACAGTATACTGTAGCTTTGCAGGTGTGCTTCTTGAAGCGTTTTGGAAACATTGCCACAGTTCTTCTGGATTTATTCTTTCTCAGTTTGTTTGGTTTCTTCATCTTATTCCAGACAGACTGATGATGATGATGATGATGAGATTAATTATAACAATTAATGGTAAAATTAATGTTTGGAAATGTAAACCGATATATTGACTCAAAAGATAGAAGTAACTGACGTAAAACCATTTTTTTAGATACTAGTGTTTTATTTTTGGATACCACTATATATATCATTTCCAGATTATTTAAAGTGTGGATTTACCTGAAGACATCACTGTCATAAATGCTGCATGATCAGCATGTGCAGTCATGAGAGACTTCAGGATTTTAGCTGCAAAAAAGTTGTAAAATCATGTAAAGCACAAAAACAATAATAAATCAAATAATTTTTTTTTGTTTTGTCTAATCCCTGTTATCTTTATGTATAGATTATAGATATGACAAATCTCAGTAGACACAGATATTATGTAAAATCTGAATATAAGCAGTATATATATATATATTAAAGCAATTTATTTAAAAACCAACCTGTTAAATCTGAGGCTAATGGTGTTACCCAAAACAACTTCAATGGCCCCAGAATAAAAACCATACAGCAAGAGATGGTCTCATACAGAGAACCTGAAACATATTATTTTGATGGTAGAAAAAAACTTATTACTCAATATACAAATATTTTAAATAATTGGTACAACCAAATCAATTAAGAGACAGATTTTACAAGGATCTGATTTAAGTTGTAAGGTCTATGTTGGATTTATTAATAGATCTCAGATAAAATAGTCCTGATAAAATACCTTCAATAAAACGCCAGATGATTGAAGCCAACAGCATAGTAATAAACGGGCAAAGGAAAAGACAAACTTGAAGACACAGCCTTATTTCTATAATGGAGATACATTCCAACTCCAGTTAGAATTCATGATATATATATACACACACACACACACACAAACAGGTGCATCTCAATAAATTATAATATCGTTGAAAAGTTCATTTATTTCTGTAATTCAACTCAAATTGTAAAACTCCTGTATTCAATAAATTAAATGCACACAGAATGAAGTAGTTTAAGTCTTTGGTTATTTCATTTGTGATGATTTTGGCTCACATTTAACAAAAACCAACCAATTCTCTATCTGGTGACATGCTAATCAGCTTAAAACACCTGCAAAGGTTTCCTGAGCCTTCAAAATGGTCTCTCAGTTTGGTTCACTAGGCTACACAATCATGAGGAAGACTGCTGATCTGACAGTTGTCCAGAAGACAATCATTGACATCCTTCACAAGGAGGGTAAGCCACAAACATTCATTGCCAAAGAAACTGGCTGTTCACAGAGTGCTGTATCCAAGCATGTTAACAGAAAGTTGAGTACTAGGAAAAAGTGTGGAAGAAAAAGATGCACAACCAACCGAGAGAACCGCAGCATTATGAGGATTTTCAAGCAAAATCGACTCAAGAATTTGAGTGAACTTCACAAGGAATGCAGTAATTAAAGCAAAAGGAGTTCCTACCAAGTATTGAGTACATGTAGAGTAAATGAACATATTTTCCAGAAGACCGACAATTCACTAAAATTTTTTTTTTTTTTTATTGGTTTTATTATTATTTTTTTATTATTTTATTATTATTACTAATTTGTTATGATTTGAGTGAATTGGTGGGTTTTTTGTTAAATGGGAGCCAACATCATCACAATTAAAAGAACCAAAGACTAAAACTACTTCAGTCTGTGTGCACTGAATTTATTTAATACACAAGTTTCACAATTTGAGTTGAATTACAGAAATAAATGAACTTTCCACGACTTTCTAGCTTATTGAGATGCACCTGTATATATATATAACTTAAATTTCATACATTGAATAAAGAATATAGAATAAATATTTGAAGATTATTTCTCATATAAGCATACCTTGATTTTCTGATCCGGAATAAACAATCCAGCAAAGCAGAAGTGTAGATACAGGTGCAATAATACAGAGAATCAACACAGTTATGTGTAGCCAAGAGAAACCTATTAAACAAACATCAGTTACACAATGTGTCAAACTGTATGTTACTAAACAGCAAAATGGAACTCAGGTACTGAATTCTGGGTTAAGCCAATATATATATATATATATATATATATATATATATATATATATATATATATATATATATATATATATATGTATATATATATATATAATTTCTGCCATACCACACAAACAAAGTTTGATTAACATTCCAAGTAGAATGTCTCCTCAACTCAACAAGCCATTATGCGTAAAAAAAAAGGTGCTACAAAAAGAAAACATCAACAAAATCCATTACCAGGTTTAGAAGTTAGAATCATTGACTGTTTCCCTAAAATGGGCTATACGTTAGGCTACAAATTACCTTTCAAGTTTATTTGAGTTGCCCTTTGTAAACTATTGTGTAGTGGCTCCTGAAATTGGAACTTTGCAATTTATCCCTTTAGATTTATAAATAAACATTTATTCAAAGATTATAAAATTGTTAAAAGCACAAGTTTGTGTGGTTTGCATTGTTTTCTCATTTATCTACTACTCACCCAGTTGCTCCAGAACTACAGTTACTTTGGCTGAAAGTCCTCCAGAAAACACTTTACACATGTAAACTCCTTTATCCTCAGTTCTGACACTCTTCAGTCTGAGAGAGAAGTTTCCTTTGGGGATTTCTGCAGTGAAGAACTCGACTCTGTCTCTGTATCTCTCATGTGATGAATCTGGAAAAGTCTGATTGTTTTGGTACAGAAGAACTAGAATATCTTCATCTTCATCTGTTTTCTTCCATGAAACCTCTTCAATGTGTTCAGGTGTGATGTGAGAGTCTACAAAGCAGTTCAGAGTGACGTCCTCACCCACAGACGCAGATATGCAGGAACTTGATCCTGATACTAGCAAACGCTCTGAAAAAAAACCACCTGAAATATTACAAAATGAAATATATAGTCTAGTTTTTGTTTTAAACTCTGATATAGAAAATTATTCACACTCACCAACATATTTTATTTCAACTAAAGTTTTGCCTGCAACCTGCTGACTGTAAACCTTACATCTGTAAACCCCTTTGTCTTCAGGCATCAGATTGTCCAGACGGAGGGAGAAGTTTCCATGTTGAATCTGATCAGTAAAGAAATGAGCTCTATCACGATAATCCTGCTGCTGGGCCTCTGGTCGACTCTCACCATCTTGATACAGATGAACCAGAGTCTCTGAGTCTGTTCTTCTCCACACAACTTTCACTTGTTCTGCTACTAAAGGCGTCTCAACATAACAGGGCAAAATAACAGAGCCTCCCAGAGGTACAACCAGAGGACCAGAGGGACCTCGAACAATAAACCCCAGGGTATCTGTATATGTTTGAGAGAGAGAAATAAATATAATTGTTATAAAGTTGCAATAGATCTTCATATAAATATAATTACATTCGTTGTTTTATAATAATTTTAGTAATACTATGATATAATTTCAAAGCATTTAAGACATATAATTTAAGTGGTTTGAGGGGTCTGACCACAATAATTATTTAATATTGAGCCCCTCAGAAAACAATAGGCGTCTTGAGAGTACTTTTAAATACCGTTCAAAACAACAGTCACGCACTGTACCATACCGGAAATAGGACATTTAAATATTTTTACCTTTACTTTCTCTCGTAAATGTTTAAAGGTTAATAAAGGACACGTGATTACCATGGAAAAGGCATTTTACTTTTAAATGTCATATAACTGTTCCAAGAGTAATGTAAAATTAAGCCTTTTTTACTTCCTATACAGCATTAATTCTAAACAAACAATACATACCATCAGATATTACGAAGTTGAGCATCAAAACACACGACAGGAAATGCATCTTGAAATGCAATCTGATGAAACTCTCATTATTTCCAGTGTAAATGATAAGAAACGAGCAATTTTTATATGGATTTTTCAGTGCGACACAAAGCGTGCTTTCTTTTTTTTATTTTCGAAAGAACCTGAGGAAGTGGTTTAGCAGCACATGTGAGTGAGGCTTTGGTTTGAAAACAGTGAGTGTGTTGCGTGTTAAGCTATTAGCACAAAGGAAATATTATATAATTATTGATATTGCGTGTACATCTGTGGTGTTATTATTCTGATAAAGTCAAACATTAAGAAAAACATTAACTCAGATTAATTTTAATTTTTGTCAGTTGTAAAAAGTAGTCTTATAGATCCATCTGGTGGTTAGCAGAGGAGTTGACTCAAAACTTAAAACTTAAAATCGACAGCGACCTAACCTGCATCATTATGTCTATTGTGTGTTGTAAGCCACACAAATGGCCGATATCAAAGATTCAAACAATTAATGTTCCCTTTGAATTTCACATATTTATTAAATAAGTAAAATTCGTTTATGTCAAGAAGAACTCACAAATGACTTCAGATAATGATTTTATTTTTTTTTAAAATAAAGATTCTGTGTTTAAACATGAGCAGTTTGAAGTATTTTATTAGAGGCAATCAAAGAGCTCTCTCATATGTTTTCTTAATAAAACTTGGATGATATTGTATTTTTGTTTTGCAGGGCTTTTTTTTCAGATGTTGTGCATCTAAGTAACAGTACTGCGCATCAGCAGCAGTAAAAGAACAGCCTAGGTGTGAGCTTTACTGTCATAACAATGGCACTTTTCTGAGGTGGGATTGAGTTCATTTAGCCAACATTAGCAGCAGCTAGAGTCCAGAGTGTGGGATGGTGTCATGACAGAAGCAGTGCAGTATCCAATGGGAACATGATATAATGCCATAATAAAACCTGATAAGCTCAGAATGGATCTAAATGAGGTTTTTATGCTTGTGTCAACATGGCCAAAAAACTTGCTTTCTGTCACATCGGAGTAGCAGTGATAGTTTACAGAGAAGAACTGTGTGTGCGTGCGTGTGTGTGCGCATGTGTGAGACCTTGTTTTTATATCCTGCCAGGGATACAAAAGGGGTTTTTACATTTTTAATTACATTTTTAATTAAAAGTATTTATTTTTGTATTTTTTTTTTTTTTTTTTTGTAATGTAAAAATGCAGTGAGGGGTAGGGTTGGGGAAGGGTGTTAGAATATATGGTTTCTGAGTATCCATTACGCCTGTGCAGAATCCCTACAAGGATTGCAAACCAGACACAGTTCCATGAAAGATGCAGAAATGATGTTTTATGCTAATGTTTTGAGAACATCATTAAAGACCAAAGAACATTCTACAGACATTCTGTTAATGTTACTAGAAGAATATTAATAGGTTTGTTATTACTAGAATATATTATTAAGCATTGACATCTTGATGTTACATTTATCATTGACATTTTCTGTAAAGCTGCTTTGAAACAGTCTGTATTGTGACAAGCACAATACAAACAAACTTGACTTGACTGAGAGGCTGTGTTAGTGTTAAAGTGAGTGAAGTAGATCTGTTATCTCCAGCTGACACATGGTCAGTCTCACAGTAGGCTATAGCATTATGTATGCACCTTATACATTCATCAGAACACCAACATACCACAGCCATCAGGATGATGTAGGTGTGGATTCTCTGTCTGTTTGACCTTTTTTTTTTAAGTCTCATGCTGGATAGGAAGGAAACGGCCTCCATTCCCTGCTCCTCCTCTTCCTGTATCTGTGTGTTTCCCTTCTTCTGCCCAGATCATCCTGCACTTTCTTTTTTACAATTTTTATGATGCCCTTTCTCCATTGATCTGTGGAAACTCCACAGATGTGTCTGCCTGTGTTCTACAATAATCAAGACGTACTGAACTATAGTCATTTACTTATCAGAGAAGATAAAAGGAACATTTTGATAATGCAGCTCTGATGAAAAGGGAGAATTCACAACAACAACAGAAAATAATAATAATATTGCATTACATTTGAACAACCTTGCATGGCTTTATTCGTTTTAGAGAAAATAAGTTATGAGAGAATTTTCATTTTAGGGTAAACTACTCCTTTAAGACTTCCATGTCAAGTGCCTACTGATTAGAAACCACAGAAATACCAAAACATTTCCATGATATGAAACTTCCTTTTCCTCCTTAACTTTCTGCTTTTAGACCAAAGTGAACTACTATTGTCCTCAATGGAAGCCTATTTCTGCACATAAAAAAAACAAACAAAGCATAATTATGGAATAAAATGCAATTAAATAAAAAGTATAAATAATGACTTAAGTGGAAATTCTTAATTAGTTAATTTTTACATTTTTGTCATAATTTTCTGAATTTGGACTTTTTATGTCTTAATAATGACATTTATGTCATAATTTAATCTTTTTAGCTCTTATTATTCTTTAAAAATAATATCTATGATTTACTAAATTATTTTTCCTATATGTGGTGGAAATGTACATCTATTCTTGTCAATATAAATGAGATCAAATAAAAAGGAAAGCTGTGTGAGTGATTCAGAACATTGATATTTGTTTAATGTCTTAATATCCTCAAACACATCCAGTTTAAGTCAATCAACATTTCTGACAGACAACATTACACTGTAAAATGTTCTGTGCTTCACAGATGTATCTTGCTTCTGGGGTTTGAGCTCAGTGTGTGACGTTTATTACTTGCCAGTGGTTCCCAACCTGGTTCCTGGAGACACACCCCTCAAACACTACACATTTGGCATCTCTTCTTTGTCCGACACACCGAGCTCAGGTGGAGTCTCTACTAATAACCTGATGAATTGAATCAGATGTTTCGATTAAGGTGACATGGAAAACCCGCAGTGTTGGAGGGCCTCCAGGAACATGGACATAACTACTACTTATGCAATTTATGCACTTTCACGTAAGCCACTGTGATAAGAAAGCTGCACGGATCACTGATGTAACTCACATCCGCGCATGCAGAGACATCACTGGGTGGAAACTGAACGTTAGTGAGAAACATGCTCTTATAAAATCTGCCCAGTCACATAAACACACACATTAGCTTGTTCATTGCCAAGGAAACAGTAAAATAAAAAAAAATAAAACAACAACAACAATGTGTCTATCAGTCATGAGAAGAACATATTTTAAACTATATTTTATACATATTTAAGGCAATATTATAAGCTGTGTTTGAGTGAAATCAGAAATGTCCAAACTGCGAGTACAACAATTAAATATAAATAAATATTCAATTATATTCAACTAGACTTCCACAATGGAGATCCAGGTTCTACCTTTAAATGCTGAAAACCATCCGGAAATTGGCACAAATGTAAAATGTAAAAAAACTTAGTATAATCTTAACTGGCATCTGAGCCTTCTGATCAAATAAAACACAAAGCATTTCTCTTTTACTGCATAGTAAACCTCAATTTGCTATTGGAGCTCTGCAGCTCTATAATGTGAGAGTGGAATGCAGGCATACACACCCTTGCCATTTCTTACATCTGTAAAATATGGCTTTAAAATACTCAAACAAAAGAGTTTTTCGGCGGTTTTGAACACTGGGTTGTTCACCCTGCCAGTAAAGATTAACAATCGAGACATCTGACCCTTTCAAAAAGGACAAATGTCTGGAGAACACACATACTGAACCCTGCAAGAGCACTAAACACTCCGGTAATGCATAGAAAAAACAATTAAAGACACTTCATGGAGAACAAATAAAATCCAATTCGTTTTTAATTTGATACATATAGGCTATGTCTTTTAATTTCTAGTAGCTACAAGAAGAATTAGCACTTTAGAAAATGCAAGTTTGTCTAAGGCACATGTACAGTAGTGTGTTTTTCAAAGGCGTAGTAAAAAAGACCATAAAATGTTACACTGCTGCGTTTTCGTTGTCCGACAGTTTTATGACCTGACACCTGCTTCACCGGGGAATGACACATTTATATACTTCAGTGAAGACTATCAGTAAAATCACCATTAGGAGCTCGGTGCAACGTGCAGATCCATGCATGACTATAGGGATATAGCCTAGGTCAGAAAAACAGAAGCTGGTTTGTGCCTGTGACGTATGAAGTGCTGTGCTCTGGTCCTGTTGCGCGCAGAAGACTATAAAACCGCGCGCGCGTGGAGAGAGCAGCACCTCTCCACCTGAACCGACCTGAATGAGACCGACGCTCAACGGAGGAAAACACTACAAGTACATTTAGACATTTATTAGCTGTACAAATAGTTGCTTAAATGGTTGGCATGATGTGGATGTTATAATCTTGTGGTTTTCTTGAAGAAAAACGATGCGGATTATGCGCGCACCGCAACAAAACGCCTTGTAGTGAACTCATTTAAGCTGGAACCGGGGATGAAGGTGATGTGCTGGCTCTTGATGTTAGATCTTAGACAAAGAGACATTGAGTCATCTAATCTTTATTGATCACAGAAACGGAGAAGAGTCTGATCAATTAGTGGAAGTGCTTCTGAAACCCAGAGGACCGCGCACTGCGTTCGAGGTAGGGTTGCTATAATTAAATAAGAGTGAAGCATAGCTTCATTCTGTGACCGAATTAAGCCTAATACTTTGCATGGCATTTAGTGGAAATAGTCGTGTTATCAACTTTAATTCCAATTGCATTTTTTTATTTCTGTGAAAACTTTACCTATTTCAACAAAGGCATGTGAGCTGTTTTGATTGGTGTGATCATCTACTGCAAATAAGAGAGCTAAATTTACACTTTGATTAATGCTAGTTTAAACATATAAAAATGTTGTTAGTTTGCCCATAAATGCAGTAAATCACAGTGACTTTCTAGAGCTGAATTTCTACATAGATATTTCATAATTAACCATTATATTACATTTATATTTAAAAAAATGCGAAAAGAAGTTCTGTAAGGAATTTCCATGAGTAATTTTAGGGGTGAAGTGACTCGAGCTACAGCTATCGATTGATTGATTGATTGATATATAAACTCTATTAAAAATGACAATGCTTGAATGCAATGGTTATTCCCTCAGCGAACTGTTAAGTGAAAATTCGCACCCAGTAATTCGTAACTATTAAAATGTTTGAAATCGTATATTAGCCTATATATAGGCCTAATTGGCGAATAGGACCACCCTGCACAAAGAGATCTGCACGTGCACCATAGATGATTCGCAAGCTGAGCAAGGGCTCGTGATTAAATAGACCGTCTACCGTACTATTTTACAGCTGGCCCAAAGATGCGAAGCGTGTGGCACAGAAGACAAGTTAACTATTCACCTGTGTGGGGAAATGCGGACAGGTCATATTAATTAGTGTCCACTGGACTGTTTGTACTCATAACAGTGACATCGTTACCCTTTGTTTCGATTTAAGGTCCAGCGCATTTCTGAGGCTGTTCTTTATTTGTGCAACACATTTGTGTCGCTCTGCTCACTTTGCACGTCTCATATCCAGCGCGAGGGCCACTTAAAAGTCAAGGTCATGCAACCCATAAACAACAACTACATTGTTCATGCAATGACAATGCGATATGAATATACATGTTTTTGAAACACGAAAAAATTCCAAATAACTGGGGAAAAGCCTTTGACATTTTTGTTGGGGTTGTTGTTGGGGTAACAAACTTTTATTCTAATGTCTATGGGGGAAAAAAAGAAAGAAAAAAAGGGGTACAAGTAGAAGTGCTGCATGTCAGAAAATAGGCTAAAATTCTACAACCAAATGCCTTAGAAGAAAAAAAAAGGTGCTTATTTTCTAGATCTTCATAAAACCATTAATGCACTCTACAATATGCTGATCTGACGTGAAAAAAAAAAATATCTCTAAAAAATCATCTTTTACCCCAAAGAACCATTGATGAACCTTTATTGTTAGGATTGAAAATCTTGTTGAGCCTCCGTCTTATTCTTATGAACTATACTGAATTTGGAAGGTATTTCCAAGTCAACATTCTCTCAGAATTGTTCAATTCAAGTTTTAATCATGTTTTATGATTTTTCTGTGCACTAATAACATCTGTACAAATGCAGCTCAGTGCATTGTGTTTGAAGGAATTTTCCATATAGATTTTCCCATATTTCGATTCAAGCATTGCATTGTGTTAAAGGAATATAATTGATAAACTTATCACATAATCTCTTTTTTTTTTTTGTATGGATTTTTAGTCAAACAAGCAAGTTTAATTTCTTATTTTAAACATCATGGTGCTGAGATAAACCACTTTTTGTTCATTTTGTTCTTTATAGCCCTTTGGTGACTCAAAAATCAGCGGTTCCTTGCCAAATCGGTGCCTGTATCTAAATATGGCAACCCAGGGGTCCATGTGCAACACCTCGATCTCAGACTACGCAAACCAGTCCAATGAATTCAATAATACTTTTCACCAACTGAATGGGAGCTCGATGGCCGAGGAGGACAGCACAAAGATTCTGGCCGTTATCTACCTCGTGGTGTTCGTCGTGGGTTTGACGGGCAACTCTCTGGCCATTTTCGTGGTCCTGCGCTACACCAAAATGAAAACGGTCACAAACATGTACATTTTAAACCTGGCAGTGGCCGACGAGCTGTACATCCTGGGACTTCCATTTCTCACCGCCCACAACATGCTCGGTTACTGGCCCTTTGGCAACTTCCTCTGTCGTATTCTGATGTGGACAGACTCCATCAGTCAATTTACTAGCACATTCTGTCTGACAGTAATGAGCATTGATCGCTATATGGCTGTGGTGCATCCTATCCGCAGCGCGCGGTGGCGGCGGCCCAGAGTTGCCAAGGTGATAAATAGCATGGTATGGGCACTGTCCTGTCTGCTAACGCTGCCAGTCATCATTTACTGTGACGTTCAGCCGGAGCTCAACACCTGCAACCTGAGCTGGCCCGAACCGCGTGATGTGTGGTCGACCGCTTTCATCCTCTACACCGCCATGCTAGGTTTCTTCTTCCCACTTATGGTTATCTGTCTTTGCTACCTGCTCATTGTAATCAAGGTAAAGTCAGCTAGTGCGCGAGCGGGACTCTCCAAACGCGGCAGGTCTGAGAAGAAAGTGACGAGAATGGTGGTGATCATCGTGGTGGTGTTTGTCCTGTGCTGGCTGCCGTTTTTCATCATCAACATCCTCAACCTGATCAGCACCCTCCCGGAGAACAGCCTCATGACCGGCATCTACTTTCTCACCGTCATCCTGACCTACGTCAACAGCTGCGCCAATCCTCTGCTCTACAGCTTTCTGTCGGACAACTTCAAGCGGAGCTTCCAGCAAGTGTTGTGCATCCACAAGGTCAACGGGGTCAGCAACGGTCACCCTGGTCGTGAGCACCTCAGCAGGAACCAACAGAACGAGGCCTTCTTCCCTCCAAGGAGCTTTGATTTCAACAACCATGTCCAGACCTATCAGGTAAGGGCCTTTGATTATTAAACACATCCTTAGAATCCTCTTTGAAACAATGGAGCCACTTAGAATGAAGACCAGGGTCAATGTCAGTGTTAAAAAAGGTCATTGCGAATGTTTATCTCACAATTCTGACTTTATAACTCATTTATGTGAGAGGATTTTTTTCTTCTCAGATTCTAATAGGAAAACTCTCAATTCTAGCTTTATTTCTCAGAATTGCAAGTTTACACCTCAAAATGTTGATTTATTTTTATTTTTTATATGGGACATACACTGGCAATTGCGAGAAATATAGTCGAAATTGTGAGATGCAATTGTGAGATGCAAAACAACCCAGAATTGTGAGATACAAACACATTGTTGTGTTATAAAGTCAGAATTGTGAGACATAAATTTGCAATTCTCTGAGAAAATAGTCAGTTTTTGGAAATTTGGATTTCATAACTGACAATTGTGAATTTATATTCACAATTCGGAGAAAACAATTTCGTATTGCAAAATATAAGCTTAGGATTGTGAGTTTGTATCTCGCAGTTTCAACTATTTTTTTCGCAATTGCAAGTGCATATCCCGTAATTCGTACTCATGATTGCGAGTTTATCACACAATTATAAAAAAACAAAAAAACAAAGAAAAAATTTAATTCACATGTAAATTCAAAATTGTGTGGGGGAAAAGTCAGAATTGTGGAATAAAAAAAAAAATTGCAATTACTTTGTGGCAGAAATGGGCTTATTTAAACAAACGACTAAAAATGAAATAAAAATAAAGCTAACAGAAATATTTACAGAAACCAATAAAAAAGTAACAAAGCACATAACATTACAACCAATTACTAAATTGAAATCAATTTTAATTTAATTCATATTTAAATTAATTTGGAATTGGCTACTCTAACAATGAAGTTTTTTGAATTTCCAATTAAAATGTTCACGTCTTTACTCATCTGCCTATGAATTTGATGCTGATTATTTTTTGCAATGTATTTGTAACCTTCACTGACAAACCAGCATTCAGTAGTTTCTCTAAGGCCTTCATTTTATCACATATAGCACTATGACAAAAGAGGGAAGGATGTTCATCTATAATGGTCATAAATGTCAGGCTTATCAGAGCAAACAGCAGAGAACATCAAATCACTAAATCTTCTCCAATCAAACAGGTCTGGCCCAACACACCTCAGTCATCAGATTATGAAACCTTGTCCTCAAAGAAGTGATATAGATCATAAACACAAAACAACCAGGTACATGTTCCTTTCTCAGGCAGCGTCAACATTCCAAACATTCTAATTAGAAAACATTTAGAATGTTGAGAAACATGGAGGTTTTGAATGCTGGTATATGTCATAGCCTTATAAAACAACATTTCTATTAAATGTTCATATTGCATAATGGACTCTAGAACACTGCTGGAGGCATGTAGATCTCAACTGGTTGTTCTGTGCAAAAATGCCCCTTAAAAGTAGATCTGAAGGAAAACAAATACTCAGATTACACCTGAACTGCATTTGAAGAATAGATTCTTAGAACTGTTGCTGCAAGGCTTAAGGCTTTATTCCTTCTATTGTTTTTGCTTTCTGAAATCCTATACCTACCTTTTCCTTTTCAGTCCATTGGATTGAAGGCTGAAGCCTGCGATAAATTGGAAAACCACCGACCTGGACCACAGCCAAGCAGCCAGTCCATATAAATTAAGAAAGTTGGATGGATTTTTTTCCCCCTTTTAACACACATATTCTTTTTGTTCTGAGTTGGTCGTCCAATCAAAAGTCATTATGACATGGTCAAAATATATGGCTTTATATAAAGTAATTGTTGTCTATGCCTAGAGCAAACACAATACATTTCCATATAAATATCACTCTGTGATGAGAAGATATCAGTGATGTTATATATAACTGTAAATATGTATAATAATGGCAAATGGTTCATCATTTTGTTCCGCATGACTGAATGAAACTGGGAAACTGTTCATCCTCCACATTTGGATCAATTTGGACAATTGAGAGAGAAAGAGGCTTCTGCTGTTACATTTTGATGGACATTGCTAATCCGGTGGTGGTTCTGAACATTTTCCCTTTCGAACAAGTTCTCCTGGTGGTTTTCTGCATTTCAAAGCTGGGTGAAACACAAGGTTTGGTGGAAATGCCTAACAGCCTGTTTATTAAAGGCAGAATGTCTAATTTATGATGGATGAAGATTCTTGAACCTAAAGCAATGGCCAAAACATCCTGAGAGTAGCAACAAGCTGCTAAGGCAGATATCAAGATTTGTATTTTTTTCTTTAGTCTGGGTTGATAAGATGTACCTGTGTTATGTTACCTTCGTCTTGATGTTGTTTGTATCATTCCTAATAAACCTGGATTTACAGGATTACGATAAGTTTCAAATGGAAACAGGGGAATCTTGTAATAATTCTGTAGTAAAAGACATGTATGTTATTAGATTATTATGTGCTGTATATAGTAAACAATACTGTAAAGTGAATTACTTTAAATAGAGGTCCAGGCAAAATGGTTTATATTAACCTGCTAATCACACTTTCAGAGTTCTACAAGTATAAACAGCTGCTTACAAGTACATTAAACAGTGTATTAAACAGCTGCTTACAAGTACATTAAACAGTGTATTAAACAGCTGCTTACAAGTACATTAAACAGTGTATTAAACAGCTGCTTACAAGTACATTAAACAGTGTATTAAACAGCTGCTTACAAGTACATTAAACAGTGTATTAAACAGCTGCTTACAAGTACATTAAATAGTGTATTAAACAGCTGCTTACAAGTACATTAAATAGTGTATTAAACAGCTGCTTACAAGTACATTAAATAGTGTATTAAACAGCTGCTTACAAAGATTAAAAAAAAAACTTTTAACATTTCATGACTTGTTTATTTATATATAATATTTTATTTGACAAGTCACCTTTACATCATCAGATTCCTTATTTGTGTCCAGGGCCAGAAGGTCAGCAGATTTTCCATACTATATTGGCTTTAGATTTACAGAGTCTGTACTCATTAATAGACACTTCTGGGTCAGTTTAGCCAATTATCAACTATAGCCCCCAGAAGAAAAACAAAGAGGCACGCAGAAGGGACAATACTCAAAACGAGATAAGTATGCAGACAAAATGTTACATAGACAAGACTGTCAGCTTAGACAAAATTATGTTTCTTCATCAGAACAGATTTGGAGAAATTTAGCATTACATCAGCAGTGGATCCTCTGCAGTGAATGGGTGCCGTCAGAATTAGAGTCCAAACATCTGATAACTCACCACTCCATCAGTTAACATCCTGTGATTAGAAAAGCTGCATGTCTATAAGAAATCATTTTAACATCTAAACCATTGCTTTTGACCCCCCCAAAAATAAAAGTTTATCATCCATTTTCTAGTGAAAAATGTTATCCCCTCTGGTTCTCTCATATCAAAATCCACCAACATATTTGTTTAAACTCCTTTGGACTGTTATTTCTTTTCTTTTCTTTTTTCTTTTTTGCATGTAATGAGTTTTCGATCTTCTATTTCAGACAAAATTATTTTTCACTAGAGAAAGCAATAAATATGAATAGAGGACTTTTTGCCCAAAAGCAACAGTTTGAAGTAAAAAAAAAAAAAAAAAAACATCTTGATGGATTTGTCTCTTACAAACATGCAGCTTTTCTCTTCACCAGACTAAATGATGGACTGGAGTGCTATGGGTTAATTGTGGATTATTGTGATAATTTTATCAGCTGTTTGGACTCTCATTCTGACGGCACCCATTCACTGCAGATGAACTATTGCTGAGCAGGAGATGGAATGATAAATTTCTTCAAATCTGTTCCAATAAACAAACTCATCTACATCTTTGATGGCCTGAGGGTGAGGATATTTTGAGCAAAATTACATTCAGAGGGTGTATTTCTCCGACTAAAAAAATGAGTCCGCTGCAAGATCAGTTCTGGTTTTACATGACATCTTTATCCAGTCAGCAAAAAGATCCAAAAAAGACCAGTTCCCTTCTTTCCACTGCTTTTCTAAAATGCTATGGTGAAGTAAGAAGGTTTAACAAATGCAAAACATTTCTATTAAATGGTTACTGTTGTACTTTGGACTATATAAATACCATGCCCTTTCTGGCATGCAGGCAAACCTATAGATCATCCCGTCTTTACAAGTGCACCATTTACTCTTTCATTTTTTCCTTCTCTTAAAATGTTTCATTATGCCGAACAATAATCCTTATAATCACTGTTTATTGTTGGTGTATTATCAACAGGTTCTGGCTGTTAGTTTTTCAGGTCATATGCGTTCAGTGTTTGTTTTGAGTTCAGTCACTCATTTGCCACTAGCTGTAGTGGACTTGTCAATGTTAGAACCAGACACAGCCTTGACAAACCAGTTTCAACACAGTGTCGTTCCACTCTCTATCTCTTTGTCAACATGCCCCCTTTTCTCTCCGTTTTGCCGTCTCTACCCGCATGTTGATGTTGTTTACTGACAACCCATCTCTCAGGGTGCAGGAGGTTACAAACTCTCAATGTCAAAGCAGAGGACTCAGCATGCACTGAAAAAAAAAGTGCTTTAAATTGAAATAATTGTAATCAGTAAAGATGTATCAACATCATTATTCCTCCTAGTCTTCAGTAAAATGATTCTTTCAGAACATTTGTTCCCATTTATTTAATGTAATGAAGTAAAATATTTAAAGTGACCAAATTGGTGATTCTATGCATGCACATGATTCACATGCTCATTTTTACCTGACCCCCGCAAGCCTGCTAAGTAATAACACACAGCAGCATACTAAGCAGTCATTCCCTAATGATTGAGTTAGAAAATCTCCTACTGTTCAATATCTCCCATTTCTCAAAAACACATACAATAACATTTAAATCTAATATTGAATTTACATTCAACATTCACTCTCGCCATTGATTCCCATGCAAAGCATGCTGGGAATTATGCATCCCCTGGCCAGTTTCAGTTCAAAATCAAAATGATACATCTAGTCCAAACACAAACTGATTACTGTGGGCTGAATGCAAATTAATTATGTTTAATTTGACAAAATGTAAGGGTTGTGCTAGCTTATTTTCTGAAGAAGAAAAAAAAAAATGTAAGTGCACTCAACTGGTGCTACGTGAAACGAAGTCGAATGAAATACAGTAAAACAATATACAAAATACTCCAAATATAAATGTGTCAAGTACATATAGTAAAACAAATCTAAACAGAAGGAATTTCCCTTTGCTTAATGTCTGTGTGAAGTGTTGTTGTTGGTTAGTCCTGTGGTGACGTGTTGCTGAGTGAAGCAAAGCAGAGAGACTGTGTTGTTCACAACCTAAAGTACTACCAAACAATTTGTCAATCTCAAAAACACTGTAGAAAATCAGATTTAAGAAGTAGTTCACTCAAAAATAAAGGCCTGCTGAAAATGTACTCACTATCACAAGTCATTAATCAGAACAGATTTGAAGAAATTTGCCATTACATCATTCACTCACGAATGGATGCTCTGCAGTGAATGGGTGCCGTCAGAATGAGAGTCCAAACAGCTGATAAAAACACATTTTCTTACAAACATGCAGCTTTTCACTTCACAAGACATTATCTGATGGACTGTTTGGTCTCTCATTCTGACGGCACCCATTCACTGCAAATATATTTTCAGCAAATTTAGCTTTTTTGGGGGGTGAACTATTCCTTTAAGCATTTTTAAGAATTGTGAATTAATGCAAACAGAAGAGGCTTGTTACATAACTGTGAACATAATTGTTACATAAAGAAAGTGAAAAAAAAAAAAAAATCTGAAGCTAACAGACCAATTATCCTGGTCAATTTGAACTCTTTTAAAGTAATAGTGGAACCGCCCTGCAAGAGAAAACTGAGTTTCGTCACCTGAGCTCTCTCTGAGCACACAAAGGCGGATATGGGAGTGAACATAGTTTTCCAATCTCCTTTAAACCCAGTTGTTTTTAAATTGGCTAATTTAGCGAAGCCCCACTGATAATACAATCTCAAGTACCATTCAGCAAATAAGACTTTTTACCTTCCCTTCATGTGATTTGAAAAGAAATGGGATTGTAGGTTATTTTGGGAAGCTGTTAGCAAATAGCATTTGCCTGAATGGATGGAATCGGAAAACCGCTTGAGCCATCCAACATCTGGCCTTTCCCAAAATCACATTTGGCATTCATTCTCATGCTGAACTTTACCTGAAGGTCAGAAGACTGAATATATGCGTCTCAGGTTTCTGTTTCAGTATTGTAAAGAATATCTGATAAATGCTTTTTTGACTCCACTAATCAAAGCAAAAGTTCAAAGTGTTTTGAAGACCGTTAAAGCAAATCGTTCTGAGAAATCATTGCTATTTTCCAAGCAGAGTTTGAACCTGTTAATGACAAAGTGCCAAATACCAGGAGGTCATACATCAATAAGCATGTCCATCAAGAGCCGTGGCACTTCCTGGAAACAATTTTCCCCTCGTAGGAAATAATCCCATTACATTTTGTCAAGCACTATTTGGTAAGTGCATTAAGGTCTACATACATGTGATTATAATGTTGTGGAAAATGACTGCTGTGAAGACTTCGAGGACTTTAAAATAGAGCATTATAGAGGGGGAAAAAATGATTAAATTACTGAGTGCAACAAGAGGTGGGAGCACTTCAGATGAAGGGACAGGATGCATTTAATCCTGGACTGAACGGTCTGACATGAAAAACAACAGGAAAAAAAAAACGAATTTGACCATTTCTGTTTTCATCTCAACAAGAACTGAAACATAACATGCCACTGTTTTTCCTCAAATAAAACGTATTCAAGCAAGCAAATGTGTTAACATCCAACTGCAAGTCAAAATACACCTCTGTTTACCACACTCACTATTTACACTGTAATGGAGCCTATATAAATGTAAGCAGAAAAAATGTTGTATGTAAACATAACTATCTTTTCATGCACTCAAACAGGCAACATCTGTTTGATTTTATGTTCGTTTTGTATTGTAAGAAAAGTGATGCATTATTTGTGGTGTAAAAAGTTTTAGATGTAGAAAATAAAGACAAAAATAAATGTTTTCATTTATTTAAATGATTAAAATAATTCTGTGGTACTGTTGTGTGCCCTTATACTATTTAATTTAATGTTATGCAATGTAATTTAATTGAAAATTGTAAGCTAAATGTATAATTAATTATTCTGAATTAAACTGAAGGGTTTCAAGTGAGCAAGTGAAAGCTGTATGTACAATTAATAACTCTGGATTTAATTTAATCTGTGGTATTGTTGTGTGCCCGAATTTAATTTAATTTAATTTAATTTAATTTAATTTAATTTAATTTAATTTAATTTAATTTAATTTAATTTAATTTAATTTAATTTAATTTAATTTAAAGTGAGCACTGTAAAAGGGCATGCATACTTATAATAAACCTTGGCAGCTCACAGTAATTATCTGACAGTGACATCTAGTGGCCATCAAAAGACTAACTGTCAAAGCAAACATATTTTAGTCAGCTTCTTAGTGAAGATGAAGAATACTGTCATTTTCTCAGTTACTTAGTTGCCAGCCATGATTAAAGTAACAAAATCAGAGACAGCAAGGTCATCAGATGGCCAATGAGTCTACTGACTTCTTAACTCTGACGTCACAACATTGAAACTGAACAATCACTGTCAGACACATTCAATTGATTTCAAAGAATTCATGGAAGATGCTTTTCTTCCACAATGTTTAGTTTCTATGATAGCTTTTCATCTTTTTGCACAAAGTACCAGGGCAACTGAATATCAAGCCTGATTATCCTCATGTGCTCATATCATACACTTCATAATATTCATGCACATTATACAGTACTGGATTGAATAGCGGTATCATACAATGTCAGTGTTGTAAACTATGTAAATTCCGTTTCATCTTGCATTGTGTAAAATGCCATGAAACAATGTTACTGACAGGACTGGAATATATTAATTATGGCTGACAGTGACATCTAGTGGTTAGAAGTGCAAACATTTCAATTTATGCTTGCACCTATTTTGCATCTACATTAATATGACTAACAGATACTAACACTGTTGCTGGTAGCTACCATACGTTATTTGATCAGTTTGATCATCAGTGTCACTGAATGGATGATAAGAAGAGGTATAATCCATGTAAGAAGCCTGTTGAGCCACATTATTATAACAAACTCAGCCGGGAGGAAGTAAACCAAGGGCGCCAGATTAATCACTCACACAATTATTAGCCACCAAGTTTTGGTTAAAAGAGTCCTCTGATGCTTTGATCCTTTAAATTAAAACAACCATAGTTTGATAGTGTTGATGTTCAGATCAACAGCACTCTTTCTCATGTCATGAGATATGGATTCAATATTGGAAACATGGTGACTGGAAAAGATGAAAGCAGGAAGATCCAGGTGTAACTTTTACTACATTTTGAACGGCAAGACTCTGAGAGAGGAAGCGGTTTCGAAGAAAGGAAAGACCGTGTCGGTGAAGGTGGTTGTGAATGTGTGTAGACGTGTGTTAGTTACAGGATCGGAGAACAACACCATTCCTCTGTCATAGTCCAGATACACTCTCACACACTCAAGACCCTGTTCAACAGGAAAACCGGACCTTATATAAAGTCCATACTGCACACTCCACACGTCCGTGTCAAAGAACTCACGTCCCTTCCTTTGGTTCGATGCTGTCGTTACTCCAAGAATCCAGTAGGAATTCCCTTCAACCTCCACGTCCCAGCAGTGTGTTCCCGAGTTAAACCCCTCCGAACCCAGAACACAGGGATAGCTGTCCAATCTCTCTGGGTTATCAGGAAGCGGTTGTTTGTTCCAGCGGTCTTTCACACTGGTCAGATCATCAGAGAGGACGAGAGATGGATGAGCCGTGTTTGGATCCAGAATCACAGGAGCTGATGAGACACAGAACAATCAACAGATGCTTTGAATCTGATGTTCATGTAATGATCAAGAGGGAACCAAACACAGATTATTATGAATTAAATGATATTGATATTCCAGAATGTGTCATGTCCAGTGTAGACTACAGATGGTCTCCAGACTCACTGTATTGGATGATGTCCTTCATCTTCTTCCAGACTCTGAAGGGAAGGTTCCCCAAGTATCGTGGCACATGAATCAAGGCTCCAGAAGGAGTCTGTGGATCCGGCTCTGATGGGATCTGGACTCTGGAAGAACATTCAGGATCAGAACTGACCTTTGACTTCAGAAGCAGAGAGACCAGAGACACCAGGAGATCACTCACCTTTCCATTGAGACTGGAAACTCCTGCAGAACAAACACACCATTGATCAGCAACAACTCAATCAATCAATCAATCAATCAATGATCTGAAGTCAGACCTGTAGAAAGGAGATGTCATTGGCTTCCATCATCTCCTCTGTGTCTTTGATTGTGTGTGAAAGAGCTGAGATATGTCTGTTGATCTCCTCCAGCTTCTCCTTCATCATCTGCTTCTTCTGCTCCTCTTCCTCCCTCAGTGCAGCGATTGCATCTTCTTCTTCATCTCTGAGAAACTGATGAAGCGTCTCAAACTGCAGTTTAATCTGATGCTCTGTGTGCTCAGCTTGAGACTGAAATCAAACCACATTCTCTTCAATCATCTCAGTCTAAGGATTTGTTTTACACCAAGATTTTCAAGATATTTGAGTTGCTATAGACTCCCATTTGTTGTACTTCATAGGTTCGGGTTATTTAACAGTGTAGATAACAGTCATTTCTTGCATTTCTTCTTTATTTGGCTGTAGGGTTGCAGAACCTCAGAGACTTTAATCTACATTTCTTTTTTTTTTTAAATCTTCCCGGAATTTCTGGAAGGTTTCAGTAAAATGTTTTGGACATTTTCCACCCCTTTGCAACCCTTGTTGTGAGCATGTTTCGCCTTCACATTTGCTACATCTTGACCACTTCCTTCCCTTCAATTGTTTCACTCAGAATGGTTACGCGTAGAATACAATGTTCTGTGTGAATGAAAAATAGATTTTCATATTTATGTATGGCATCATTTTAAATGTCTCCGGTCAACAATCTTTTCATCCCACAGTAGTAAGCTGAAAGGTAATACAGATTTAAGCATTTAGGAATACTGAACCAGCTTTCCAAGATGTAAACTTCCAAATTCTAGGATCCTGTTCAGTGCCAAATCCAGTTGTTGAATGTTTTGTTATGGTCTGGGTATTTAAGGCTCAGGGTCTTTCTGTAAACATATGAGTCTTTAGCATTTAGCATGTGTGTTTCACACACATTCAACACTATGTGTTTTTTTCATGTTAGGTGTGCATCTTCTCTTTTTTTTGTCAAGAACAGCAAATGTAGTTCAGCCCCCCATCCCATTTTTCCTGAATACATTTCCTTAAACACTGACAAAAGTAAAAATCTTCAGCAAACTTTGCATGTCAGCTTTTTTATCTTATGCCTAATTTAATGCTGTAGCCTATTATTGAGAAGCGGAGGATGTTAAATCCATATATGAGATATATATCTGAGTAAAAAAGAAAATATGTGACATACATTAACATTTCTGATATGAGCTAATATTTTGTGGCGTAGGTGACTGGCCTACAGAAGTAAACATGTCTAGGCTTGCCCTGGTCAAATCATTCACTGAGAAACAACTGATGACGGCACGCTTTAATATTTGGTTGCACAACTGGCAGAAAAGGGCGTTTCAATATTTATTTGAGCTGCTTATGTGTTTTCAACTGAGCTGAGTTATTGCTTTAATCTTGTTTTTTTTTTTTTTAAAGAAAATAAAAGTGGTTGTTTTCTTATTTTTTACAGGATACCCCATGCACTCCTTGTTTAAATAATTGATTAGACTGTTTCCTCACCTTGATGTGTTGAACTGTTTTCATAAATTCCCCTCTAATGTTCTCTTTGTGTTTAAGTTTCGCTTGTAAGGATTTCAGTGCTATATTTAGCTTCTCCTAGAATTCAAGGAAATGAAAACACAAAACGGATCAGCTGCTGAGAAAACACATGAATATGATAACACATTATATGGGATCGAAAGCTAAGCCTATACTCAAATAAAGAAATGTGCATTTCTCCTACCTTATACGATGAAACCTCTTCACTGATGGGTCTGAATTTGTGGTTGTCGTGTGTTTGTGAATCTCTACACACTAAACACACCGGCTGTTTGTCCTCCAGACAGAAGAGTTTGAGTTTCTCACCGTGTGAACTGCAGATCCCCTCAGATCCTGACGAACACTTCTCGTTCCTCTCCTTCAGAAACGACTCACACACGTTTCTTAACACAAGATTAGTTGGAGGATCATCCCTCGAGGATCTTCTCCTGCAGACAGGACACTCCTGAGCGTCCCTGGTTCTCCAGAACCGTTGAAGACACTCTTTACAGAAACTGTGACTACATGATAAAACCACAGGATCCTTAAAGATTTCATAACACACAGGACAGTTAAGTTCTTCCACAAATAGTGAATCCATCTTTACTCTTTCTTCAACAATCGAACCTTTACTTTCACTTTCGGAATGATGCGTTTAAAAAAGGAATGACCACGAGACAAGTCAGAGAAAAAGACTTCTCAAAAATCCCTTTGTAAGGGTTTCACTTCCTTATCAACTAATCACTGATACTTTGTTGCTCTAGTCAAGACAATAGGGTCTGTGTGGCAGAAAAGAGTCAAAATAAGTGTACCACAGGTCAGAAACGTCAGCATTTCTTCAGGTTAATGTGATTAAAATATATTCAGAGAGAATATATGATGATTAAAAAAAACTCAAGGCACTTTATTTGCTATTATTTGTTATGCAATTTAGCATTAGGTGGTGAAAGCCCTTTCTGAAACGAGATGACTAATAAATCATTGACTCAAATGATTCATCTAAAACAGTGAGTCGTTCAGGACCTATCCAATGGATGTGAATGGAAAAAAGTTGTTTATGTAGAAGATTAGCATAGCAAATATACCCAGGCTTAGCTAGCTCACTTTACTAGAGAGTCTGTTCATTTTAGACTGCAGCATGCACATTTATGACTTATGAATAAAGTGTAAGTGGGACTGTAAAATGAACTAACTCTCTCCTACAGTTTAAGTTTAAGCTCAGCAGGACTGTGGCTCTCTGGGAACAGAGTTTGACGTCCCTGGTGAAATCTGTTGTTTGCTCTTTTGCTCCCCTTGCTGCTCAAACTCCTCCATCACAACCTTTTTTCTTCCTGGATTTACTGCTTGATCATGTTTCAAGACTATGTTCTTTTGGTAGCTCTGGTATCTGGTAACCAAATTCAGTGTATTCAAGCTGCACAGATACATTGTGATCTTAACTAAGGAAATATTAAAATCAGGAGAGACTTGGTTACGAAATAGGAAATACATATAAACAAACATATCACACTTCCTTTATGTTGTTAAAGTCAGTTAAACTTGGCATTGCACTACTGCTTTCATGAATACCGTCATAAATTACAGAATCAGTATGAAATGTGATGAATGATTTCTATTCAGAATTCATAATAACAAAAAAAATGACATCTTGTGTTTATGAGAAAGTGACAGACATGGCTATTCTGTAATACAACGGAAACCTAACAGATCATTAAAAACTAACAGATCTCCCCTTATTTATATTAATCCTGTGCAAAAACACATGAAATAACTCAACATTACTCCTAGCGGCTGAAACAAAGCATGCTGGGAACTAAAAAACAAGCTTGACAAATTGGTCCTCAAAACTAATTATAATTAGACTAATTAAGTCTACTTAAATTTAGTCATCTTATCTATCTATCTATCTACACTGAGAAAAAAGATATTCTCAAAAAGATATTTTTAAGGTAAGTGCTTGAAATCAATTTATTTTAGCTACATTTAAATAAACAAATTTTGCAGAAAGTTAGTCAACTAAATTTGTTTATTTAAATGTAGCTAAAATAAAATGATTGCAAGCACTTACCTTAAAGAAAAAAAACTGAGTATAATTTTTTCTGTTTATCTGGGCACACAGGCACATAGGTGAAATGTGTGAAAATAGTACACTAATACATATAAAGGCTATAAAAATGACTCATAATACCGTATATTTTTCATAAGATCACTAATTACTGCATTCGCTGCTTTTGGCAATTCTATGTCATCAACCAGTTTGTGAATGCAAAGATATTCAAACAACTCTTGCAAAACTAATGGCACGACAAGGCTCAAGAAAACCAAACTAACGCATATAAGCATGAATACATAGCCTCAAAACATAGGCAGGTCATTTAAAGCCAACATGACTAAAGTAAGACAGAAGAAGCAACTTTAAATCTAAATAAACAACATAAAAACCAAGAAACAGATGATGCACAAAAATGTGTCTGTATGTGTGACAGAGTCCTTCTGGATGAAATTCACTACTATATGCTTTTTTTTTTTTGTACCTAACAACATTAACCTAGATCAAGTCTTATGGTTTGAATGAATCTATTTAGCCACCAATCTCAGAAGATGAAGTCGTCATCCGAAGGTTAAAAATCTCCTCCCTTTTTGCTTCCTTTCTTCACCCTCCTCTAGAACTCATACACACCCTTTTCTCCTTTTCCTGAACTCAGTCTCATCTGGTCTCCAAGGACATACAACATCCAATCTCAAGTCTCACTGACCTCTCATTCTTGTAGGTAAGTTGGAAAGGAAGTAGATTGAATCAGTGTGAGAAAGAGACAAAGAGACAGGAGAGAGATATCAAGGCGATCAGATATAATCTAATGATCAAGAGTTCACAGATATGACAGTGATAATCAATGATTACTATCACTATTGCATTGCCAGTTATTCTTCATATAATTATACATATAGCACAAGTTGCGTTCAAATCAGAAAAGCTCTGTTTTCTGCCTCTGTTTGCATCATGTTAGTGTGAAGGACAAAAGAGTCGCGCTGCTGAATTCTTGGGCAAGTCTAATGGAAGTTGATTCATGACTTTAAAACATGAGAATCTCAGTCTATACGACTCATTGTTTGGCATCAGAGTCCATTAAAAATGCATTTTTAATTAGTTATTTCGTAGCTTGCCTGTCCAACACTAAATGGAAATTGGTTATTGCGTTGACGTCAGCGCTCTAGAGCACCCAGATCTCTCAAAAACTCATCGTTCTCATTCAGATCTCCGTCTTTTTTCACTCATCAAATTTATAACACTTAAGTCTCATTTTCTTTATCATTTTCTTTGGGATGCTGATTCTAGAAATAGTGCTCACAACATTTCATAACATGTGGAACAACATTTTAATTGATTATTTGAACTGAGCATCCTCAAATTGGGTAATATTATATTTTTTAAAGAAAAAAAATATATATATTTAAGATGTAATATATCTAACATATTTGTTATTTGCGACTTAGCAACCTTTCATAATTGTAAATGTAAACTTCTTAAATGACACCTTAAATTCCTGGTATTGAGGTTGCAGTGGAAAATAAAGTCTGTTTCCATGACTAAAAGGAAAAGCCGTGCAAAATACTTCACAAACAGAGCATTTCCATGTCGGAAAAAAATTTGGATGCACTGTAGAGATTTGAATGAGTCTTGTCAACATTTTTTTGCTGCCATTTGCATTGGGACTCGATAAGTCCTCACACCTAAAACGACTGAAAGCCTCACTCTGGACTCTTCCTCTGCGTGCTTCTGTTATGTTCTGTTGTTTTTTGGTTTAAGGAGCTTAGACTATGGATAAGGCCGGAGAAGCTGATTTGGATGATCTGGAAACGGTGGAATATCTGGAGGATATGGAGGATATGGAGGATATAGAGGCTATGAAAGCCATCGAAGCTTACGAATCTGCTCCACCCTACCCAGGCCTTCCAGCAGATTACATGGGAAAGGAAAACCCAGGATACAATTCACCTCCATATCCGAACATTAATATGGCATACACCTCATACCCAGAGCCGGGAGTTAATCCAAACTTTCAGGGAGGTACGTTTCTTCTGATAAACCTCAGCTGAATAGGTTGCATGTTCATGTCATTCAGACCCAGAGAGGATTTTCTATTTCCTGAAAATGATAGTTAATGTCATCACGTTGCACGTTGACTTTGCTCACACAGGATATAACTTCCTGCAAACACCTTTATTTTAACACATATTTTTAAACCTTTTTGAGATTTTCTCCCCACCTTGTCACACTTGTGTTGTTCCTGGTCAAAAATGACTGGCCAAGAAGATATTGCTTATAAAGGTCTTATTATGCAATATTATTACCAAATTGGTGATAATATAGATTCTGTTATTTAAGACAGCAAATGAATGAATGAATGAATGAATTTCTCAGACACAGATAAATGTGAACCTCCATGGATTAAAAATGAGAACAATAAATGTTTTCATGTTGTAAAATTATTATAAGCATGCACTCAAATTTTACTCAAAATATCGCCTGAATCACATGATATGTGGCATGTTGACAGCTGAGGTTAATTATGCTTGTTTGAATTTTGCAAGACATTATGTACTGTCATTGACAGCATTTACTGCTTCACAATCTTTTCCTAAAGCTCCCAATCAAGGGATGTATCCTCAAATGAACAGTAAGTAGCGGTTTTTAACGATCAAAGAGAATAATTAATTAATACCAATTATTGCAATGAAACTCTTTTTACATTTTTTCAAAGGTCCAAACCCTGGGATGTATCCTCAAGCTAACCGTAAGTACAGTTTTCAATTATCAATTTAAAATTGAAAGTTATATAATCCCCAAAATGGCTCAATATTCAATACTTTTTCCGAAGGTCCAAACCCAGGGATGTATCCTCAAACTACCAGTAAGTTACAATGTTCAACTATCGACCTCAGACACTCGTTCAATAACAACCAAAAATGACGTTTCTGAAATCAGTCACTCACTCACTCACTTTCATGTTGGTATAAACACATTTAACTTTGGTTTAAAAAATTAAGACATTTTTATGAAGCCTGAGAGGGTCTGTCCAACCAAACAAGTCCAGGCAACCAAGACTTATAAGCTCCAAAAAGGACATAAAGGCATAATAAAACCAATAAAGCAGTTTAATCCAAGTCTTTCGAATACATGTGTTTACTTTATACAATTAATAGATGTAACTTTTATCCACATGCTTTTTAGAGAGATCATATTTCTTCATAAGCCTTGGATTAAACCACTCATAACTCATTTCATAATTCACTTTGCCATACCTTTCTGACTTTTAAGATCACGTTTTGGTTACTTGGATTTTCAACGAAGGGACAGAAAGCTCTCAGGTTTCTTTAAAAATATTTTTTAAAAAATTCTTATTTGTTTGGAAAGATATGAGAGTGGATAAATTATAATTTTTGGGTGAACTCACTCCTTAATACTAATACTACACTCCGTTGGAAGTCATATGCGAGTTATTCAACTTGAGATCTCAGACTTAAGAAAGCAATTCTACTGCCAGATTTTCAAATAATGACAGAGAAAAAATGTAAATGGCAAAGCTTCTGTTCAGTTTGTTCAGCTGTCAATACAGTTTCTCCTAGCAATCAAAAGGAGAAGGATAAATGATGCTACACAATAGCAGAATGGTAGCTTTTCTTTGTATCTGGATCATGTGTTGTGTTTCTGTGCATTACAGCCGTATCAACCACAGTGATGCTTCCCAGTCTGCGTGATTTACCCGCTCAGACCATGTGCCCTCACTGTAAGCACCAGGTGATCACCATAACAGATCACTACTCTGGACTCATGGCCTGGATGGCCTGTGGCTGTCTTGCCCTCATCGGGTAAACATTTCCTTAAACTTGACTATTACACACTCCATAGAACCCTTTCATTACTCAAAAGCTTCTTTATAGTGGAAAAAAGGTTCTTTGAACTAAAGAACACTTAGAACTTTTCTTCACACTAAAAAAACAACATTATTTTTCGGGCTATAAGTCGCACCTGAGTATAAGTCGTATCAGTCCAAAAATACGTCATGATGAGGAAAAAATCATATATAAGTTGCACCGGACTATAAGTCGCCTTTATTTAGAACCAAGAGAAAACATTATCGTCTCCAGCCGCCAGAGGGCGCTCTATGTCTTCGGTGTAGACTACAGGAGAACTGAGCAGCATAGAGCGCCCTCTCACGGCTGGAGACGGTAATGTTTTCTCTTGGTCCATTTCTCTTGGTTCATGTCAAATTAATTTTTATAAATAAGTTGCACCTGACTATAAGTCATAGGACCAGCCAAACTATGAAAAAAAGTGTGACTTATAGTCCGGAAAATACGGTAAACAAAAAAAATCTGTTCATTAAAAAAGATTCCAAACCTACTTTGGACACTTTATTTTTTTAAGTGCCTTCTATAGGCTAAGTTAAGACTGCTCTGTGCCTGCTTAAAATCTAGTGTAAATATGCAATAGACTAAATAATGCCAAGTATGACCCACTTCAATACTTAGCATCAAAGTATACATTTGTGACTGCTTTGTATATCTGTTTATGCCTCTTCTGAGAGTGTGTGAAGACACCTGAATGCAACTTCAGAAACACTTCTGTGGCACCTTTACACTGTAAATTTGCCATTTGAAATAAAATATTTTTTCAAGGTTGTAAATAAATAAATACAAATAAATTGGAGTACATTTTACAATAAAATACAAACAGAATAATTTACTTTCTGATTAAGTATTAATTGCTATTTTCGGTAATTAATTGTGAAATGTACTAACAATTTCAAAGTGGAAATTGTTCCACACATCCCTTTGTTTTCAGTGTAGGCTTGTTGAGTTTCAATGGCACATGTAAATGTAAATAAAAAGTTATGTAAATCATATTTTGTCTTGTAATGCTGCAAGCAGACAGCACGAGCCTGAGAGTATAAGAGAAGGGGTGAGTGGAAGTCAATGGGGCAGACAGTGACTGATTGAGCCTGATGTCTCTTTTGCAGGTGCTGGCCGTGCTGTCTAGCACCTTTCTGGATGGATTCATGTAAAGATGTTGAGCACCGCTGCCCAAACTGCAACAAGATCTTGTCTTTCTACAAGCGCCTGTGATCTGGATTCAAACATGTCCCTCTTGAGCTCTGATTTGGATGGGATCTAATGGGTATAAGACAAAAGGAAAGTGTCTATGCAACATTACATTCTAACACAGCAGGTGATTTCAAGTAATTTCCCACAAATAATTATCACTTAACCACATGCAACTATTACGACTCGTGTAGTAAGACTATGGTAAGTGTTTACATTGTATGTAATATTTATTACTGTATGAAATAGAATATTTAATAACTGTTTTAAAGCTTTCCGTTCAGCTTCTTTCAGAGCTCTGCCTGTAAATGTAGATCACAGTCTTGTACTGACTTAATATTTTAATGTAACTTTTAAAGTAAACTGAAGTTAACTAACGCAGCTTTGATGTCAGTCTGATGTTAATGTTAATAAATGTGGAACATTTACAAGCTCATAATGTAACACTGTTTTGCAATGGCACCCAGTTCTCTTCACCTCTTAGCGTCAACATTTCATTAATGAAGGGTTACAGGGTTAACAACTGTTATTTTCATTACGTGATGCTTGATAGATGGTTCAAAGAAATTAAACTAAATATAGTGAATTAAACTGTTCCTAGAATTAATTAGTGAACCTTATTGACATGTTCCTATGGCTCAGTGGTGAAGTGCATTTTATTAGCAGCAAAAAAGGTTGTGGGTTCAATTCCCAGGGGAAAAAAAAACACTTACTGGTAAAAAATTCTGACTACTCTGTAAGTCGCTTTGGATAAAAGCGTCTGCTAAATGCATAAATGTATTGAAGTTATCAGCCCAGCAGTCATTTTGATTCTGACCAATTATCTGTTGTTCAGTTTCCTGTAATTTAGACTCTTTCCCCCGGAGAGAGTTACAGGGCAGCTTTAATGATTCATTTGATCACATTCACATTATACATTCTTAATGTACTTTCACAGAGAAATTAATGAATGTTTCTTGATTTCAAGAGGCTGAAATGCTTTGTAAATTGTTTTAATTATTGATTTATTTATTTTTTTGTGAAATTGTGGAACTACTGTTAACTTGAATCTAATTTGTACATTTTATTCTGTTAATCCTACAACCAGCGAGAATAATTTATCAGCAGTGTAGTATCTAAAAAATTTTTAGATTCTATATTAAAATATATATATTTTACAACTGTGTGTCTGCAATCTGTACAAGAACCAATAGAGGGCATAATAAACTACTTTAAACAGAATGGAAACAGATTGTTACCATATTCATTTAATTTAATAATATTAATAAAAAACGTAATGTCTCATGTTGCTGTAGTGTTGTTACTGTTAACTTAAACTAAAATTATTTAAAATATTTTGTTAAAGTGGAAATAAAATACAAATCGGATAAAAACTAACAAACAAACAAATAAAATAAAAATAAATTTTGCTGTGGGAGCTAACAAAATAAATGTTTTAAATTGAAGTATAATAAAATCACTAAATAAGTTGACAGAAGTTGAAGTAACAAAATCACTAGATAAATAAAATATTCATTATAGAAATATTTAAATAATAAAAGAAACTAAATAAGCACATTATTTAAAAAGAGAATTAATTCAAAATATTAATAAATACTGGTAAAATAACAAAAACAAGGCGGCAGATTTTAAACAGGGTTTGTATCACACACACACACACACACACACACACACACACACAATAAAACAATACCTTTTGTCTCCAAATAAAGCCAGGTTTTGCTCAGTCGCAGGTTTTGCTCAAAGTTAGACCTAAAGATATTCAGACTTGATTTCTAAAAAAAAAAAAAAAAAAAAAAAAAAAAAAAAAAAAAAAAAAAAGAATTTCACTTACATTTCTTTTACATAGTATGATGAGCCCAAAGTGTGTACACAAATGAGAGTGTTTTCTATTGAACCATGCAGTGCATACAGACAGCATATCTATTTAATGCAATTCAATAATAAACCACAGTCTGTTATGGTTTATTAAGCCCAATAAGCCATACTGTGATTTCAATATTATTTCAATTAATTGCCTGTCAAGAATGTACGTTGCACAATAAGTGACTACAATTTCAACACTGGCTCTGTAGTGCAACTAACTGTATTAGAATGAATTATAAATTATGATGAGCCTCTCATCAACAGCTCTGAATCTGACTGTCTTCAAATCCCAATCTACGAGGATGGCTAAAAAATGAAGTTATCGTCTTCATTACTGTTCTTTTTCATTATTACTGTGCATAGTCCGCAAGGATGTTTTATCACCCGTTTTGGTGCCCCATAAAACCATTATGATGGAAGGAGTGAAAGAGAAATGGCGAGGAGAGGCTGTGTGTGTGTTTGAGCCGTAAGGGGAATGGTGGCCACCACTCTGCCGCTTGCAATACTAATTAATCAAACTGTGTCAGGCAGAGAGGTGCAGAAAGATGTGAGGTGAGAGAGATTACTGTGCCAGCAGACTCACTCTGCTGAACCCAGTGAACCAGACTCACGCCCACCGAAGCCGGACGAGCTGAAGATGGAGCACAGGTGGCGCTAACACACATAAACAGGAGCGCTGGACACCCTAAAGAGGTACTGTAGCCCAAGGGAGGACAACAACGTGCCATAGTCTTCCTGTGGCAGATATATTTTTGAAACTTATTTAGCATAGCCTATCTATATTTTAATAAAAGAAAGCTTATTTGGTGTTGATAGTTCCATGAAAAACCTTTGAAATCCTTTGATCTTTTCATGAAAGGTTCATTAGAATGAAAACATTATTTAATTATTTAAAAAAAAATGGTTCTTCCATGGCATCAGTATGAAAAACCCCCTTTTGGAGATTTTAGAAAGTACAAACAACAGCAACTACTCACATCTTCCGACGTTTTTTGTCATAGGAGTTTTTCGTTTCATTTATTTTCTACACACAGACTTCGAAAAGTCTCCATCTTCTCCGATTTTGTTCTTCTGAGAAATAAAATCCAGTACCCCACTCTGCCTCCTCTAGACTTTCAGAAGAAATCTCAAAATGTGCTCAGATTTACCAAGATGATAAAGTCTGCCATCAAAAGTCAGAGATTACATCATCATATACTTCGGAAACAAATGTCTATTTGTTTTAAAGCACTAATCACTGTAACAAATCAATCCATTAAAAAATTAATTACCAGGACATTATACATTAATTTTACAGACATTTCTGTTAACACTAAACCACAGCAAAATGCAGTATACATATTTACTTTAAAACAGCTTTAACTTAGAAATTGCACTAAATTGCACAAATAATTGCAAAAAATGCTGAAAAATCTTATTTTATTATGATTTTTTTTTTTTTTTTTTTTTTTTGTATAGTGCACTTTTGCTTAAATTTTAGGAAAAAAACATCTGAGGCAAAGTTACCTACATGAAACAGAACTATTAAGTCTGCTGAGCTATCGGTGAACAAATGAGCAATAAACGTTCCTCCAGGTGAGCTCACAGGTGTCCATGCATCTGCTGCACGTGTTCACCGGCAGACAGGTGCTGCACACTCACCGCGGGGAACAGAAGGGAGAGCACTTCTGACTGATATCCCATCAATGAACATCCATTTGTGTCTCCCGATTCAGAAAATGAATCAAAGGAAAAGCTGGAGGGGGAGACATTCAGGGCTCTGCTTAGAGCTTCAAATCTGTCTGACAAGCCCCACACCACTTCACTCTGTAGGAAAGACAAAGGTAAAAACAGCCCATTTATCTTTCATTAGTGGTGTTATGCATTGCTATTGATATTGCTCCGAGCAAGGATTTGAACACATCTATTTAAAATGATGCATTTTGTGCCAATTTACCAAGCTAGATTGGATGTTCAAGCTATAACATCAACAACAAAAGATAAGTGACATGTTTTTTCCCTCCCTTTTAAAGCAAGACACTACAAGTGAAACGGTTTTCATGCAGTAGTCTATTTTGTCGATTTTGATCTACTTTGCTTGTATAAGTGTTCATTTTATTACAGTTTATCAGCTCGTGTCTGTATTTAAATTACGTTACATACCTTTAAATACCATTTTCTATAAATAAATAAATAAAATATATATATATATATATATATATATATATATATATTTTTTTTTTTTTTTTTTTTTTTTTTTTTTTTTTTTTTTATGCAAAACCCAAGGAATCCAAAAATCTTTATCTCTGATATTTCAGCAAAAATGAAATAAGAAATTTGTACCTGGCTAATTAGATAATTCCTCATTTGTGTCAATTGATTTAAATTAAAATGCATATAATTTAACTCTTATAAGTAAGCAATAATTTTGGCTTCATCCAGGGCTCACATTTCTGTTCTAAAATTAATGCAAATTAGAGCGTATTTAAATAGAAAATACATTTGCATAATTAAACATGACAGTTCAGAAAACTTTTAATACAAAACTATTTTTTTATGTACTGTATGGTACTGGAGAAAGTATGCTGATATCGATTTAGTTTTTTTACCCCACATCTCTAGGGTCTTGCCTTAAGCATTGATCAGCTTATTTATTTTGCTTATACTATAACATTTGCATTTAGTCCTGGGTGTATTGGCTGTATTTTTTTCCAAGGAAGATAAGAAACTACAATGAGGTGAGCCAAAAAATGACTTGCAGTAAGGAAATGAAAGTGACCTGGCACTCCTCTCTTCCCTTTTAATAAATATTACATGTCCTTTTCTTCCTCCATCCCTCGCTCTGTCTTTGATGTTAAACCGGACCTTGAAAACAAGGGTCCTTTAAAACAAACGCCTTTCATGCCTGGCTAGTGTCAGATATAATCACTTTATAATCAAGCCTTATTTCATCCCTCAAAGTGTTGCATTGCCTGGGCCTTGCGTGTGGCCAGAGGAGCCCGCTGCTCAAAGAAAGCCCCCCGGGGGACATGAAACGCTGCATACAGAGCTGCACTGTTTTAACTGTAACATCCTCACATGTGGGAGGCAGTGACCTTTAGCTTGCTCCTTTCGTAGAGAGCGATGAGGGGCAACACAGAGGTCTACTGCAACTGTAAACAACAACCACATGATAAAACACATGCACAATACTACCTTTACATGTACTGTACTGTACAGGTGCTGAGATAATATTATGCAAGACGGAAATTTAATTCGGACAAAGCCATTTGTGCTAATATAAGTACATGAGCAACACTCCAACAACTCTTCATGTAATTTTAAATTTGCACTTATTATGCAATATGTCAATACAAGTAATTCATATTGTAGCACACATTGTACAGTAGTATAGAAAATTTATCAAATACTACATACTGTATAAAAAAAGAAAAAAATGATACCCTAGGCGAAATCCCTATTGACTCCCAGATTGGTTGCAACATTAATTTGTGGAGATTCAGTGCATTATGAGTTCCACAAATTTGAATGCATTATTTGTAAATTAACTGTTAAGATAAAGGTTTTGCACAGTTTATTTATTATCTGTAATATCATTGTGTTGCCTCTAGCCCTATGCCCTATGTAACAATCACTAGCTTAGACATTGCAAATAGTTGCACATAAATCACATATAAATTAATTTTATTACTTTTGGATTTTGATACACGTTTACATAATAGCTACTTTTTGTATTTATTTGTTTTTGTTCAATTGTTTTGTTGTTGTTGCTTAAAACATTGCTTTAAAGTGTCAGTTTTTGCTTTATTATTTCCACAACCCTATGAAACCCTCTGTTACCCCAAACTACATATAAATGCCTGATCAGTGGCATATAAGTAATCAATGCAGTTACTTAAACCTTTGCTACTCATTAACATGTGACGTTCCCCTTTAAATAATGTGACGCTGTTCCCATTAAGTGCTGTTAGAAGTGTTTTAACTGATTCAGCATTTCAACACCTCTATAAGGATGCATTATACTCCTTAAATCAGTTTAACAAAGGATGTATTGATCTAACAAATTAGCAAATTTTACTATACTAATATTTTTTAATTGGCTGTTAAAATTGGCTCGGCTATGCCTAAAAACCATTAGCCAATTAAAAAAGAAACTGCAAATGATTATAAGACAGGACTTCAAAATAGTCCAAAACACAACATATATTAACAATCTCAGATCTCTATTTTGAGCCTCTGGATATGGTTTTGTAACCTCATTCAGCCTGCTACTCACTAACATTAGCAAGTAGTAAATCATCGAGCCATTTCATTCTGAGGCAATCTGACCATCCAAACCTAGAGAGATCAAGCCTAAGGGTTTCAAAATCAGATATAATCAGACAAGAGCTCTGAAGAGTAAACAAAGCTGCTTCTATAACCTTGTGGCTCCGACCTTTTTAATGCCTCACTCTGAACCCCATTAAACCAGAAGATTTGATGTGGAAGACTACAGCAAATAGAAGAAGTGAGACAAGAGATAAGTCAAAGATAAATGCAAATACAGCTTGTAATTAAGGGATAATGTAGATTTAGAGATAATATTTGCCTCAGAGATCTGATTTACAGATTTTCATTACATCGTCTATGAACGTTTTACTAAGTAGTGTTGCCAAGTCTGTGGTTGTACAGTTCAGTTGTGCTACCTTTACTCAATATCCATGTATTGTTTTTCAGTTTGGAAGATGAAGCGATCTCCCCTCCCCCCAAAACACGATTTTGGCTGCAGGGGAAACTGTGAGAAAAGTGCTACTGGACTAGATTTGATTTGCAATTGGGCTTGTTTTGTTTCAAAGACCTGGCAACACTGCTACTAACGTTTCTAACACAAATAAAAAGAGTTCAGATTAAAATTCTGTCCTTTTACACTGCACACAACCCAGGGTTCATGTTTTTTAACATAAAAAAAAAAATTCACCATTTTGAAATTCGGGTTGTCATAATTTTTAACCCGTTTATGGGACGTTAACCCCAAATTGCATTGCCATTGGTAAATGTGTGAGATAATGCAGCATTAGGGCTGTTCACACAGAACACATATTTGCATCTAAAAACATGAGACGCAACAATCAGGAATGTGTCTTTTTTTTTTTTTTTTTTAAGTACAGCGCAGAATGCCTCCTTTGCCATGTTGCCATCAAGTTAAACAGTTGCTTTGCCAACTTACTACTGTAAACCAAAAACTTCTTCTTACTGGTCCACTGTTTTGGAATTGAGATGGAGAGCATCACTGCACTTAACTTAAACTCAAAAGGTCGTGAGACAAAAGACATCTCTCAACAATAATTTTCTGAAGCTACAAGCCTTTTTAACATTGTCCTTGTGTTTTTAGGCCTTAAATGTGGTAGTTCCCTTGCTGTCTATAGAGGGTCAAGCTCTTGGATTTCATCAAAAACATCTTCATTTATTTTCCAAAGATGAACGAATGTCTTTGGGTTTGGAAAGACATGAAAGTGAGAAATGAATGATCATTTGAATTTTTGGGTGAACAATTCCTTTAACACCACTTGCCTTATTATTCATTCATTTTCTGTCTACAATCACATAAACTTTGAGAAGTGTTAACTGAAGTGGAGAACAGATTTAGTATTATAGTTATGGTCTAAAAAGTGTTTTCAGTGGTGCAGTTTGAAATCTGAATACGCAGGATTAATAAACAGTGTAAAACATAAAAAAAAAAAAAAAGAATAACCCAAGATTATTTAAATTCATGGTTTAGAATGACCTGGGGTTAAGAAATGTAAATAATAATTTTAAAAAATCTGTTTTGTCAAATGCACAAATACATGCACTCTCTCAGTCTCTCTTTGAAGGTTTATTGGTGGCCTTCACTCAGGTTCAATAAATGTCAGCTTCACTTTGTTGTTTTGTAGATGCATTCTCAGATTAAGCAGTTTTTGTCCAGGGTGTTAAAACACTGTGTTTATTCAGGCAACTCGCACAGATCAAGGCCGCAGGGAGAGAGACGTGCAGGACAGAGCCAGAGAGAGACAGAATACATTAAACAATCATTAATACCGCACTAACTAGCAATAAAGGGAGATGTGAGGAGATGAATGGTTTAATAAACACTTCTGAAGGCTTAGGGATTAAGGTTTGATGTTTCTCCTTTTTAATAAAGGGAAATAAAAGCTGTCCAACCCTTCCTAGGGTTTTTGATGCTTTTAAGAGAATGGTATTAATGAGAGAAGCAGATGGGAAAGTGTTTGAAGTGCAAAGCTGGTCGTGATCACGTCACACGGACTCAACAAAATGGAGCTCTTAATTTCTCTCTGCATATTCATGCAGTGTACTGCTTTTGAAATTGATATGTGAATCAGGAAGAGCCCTGGAAATCCCTAAATATGCATCGACACAACCATGAGGAATTAATGTGCAGTTGCAGTGTCTGACAAATGCCTAACAAGTCTTTTGAAACAACATGGTCCCTGTCTCGACACTGCAGACTGAACCCAAAGAACACAAAGTCCCAACAAATGCAGTTGAGCTGTGTACTCAACTTATTATAAATATTCATAATAACCCTGGTCATCTAAGAATGTGAAGCAAAAATCAATTACATGAGCTCACATTATCTGTTCATTTCTTTCTTTAATCAAGTAGTCCAGAAGGGGCTTGAATAGAGCTTGCACCCCTTTCATTATTTACATCTACATCTAAGCATTTGTCAAATGCTTATATCCATACCAACTTATGCTGCATTGAAGGCATAGCCTACATTTTGTCAATGCATGCATCTCATGGGGATTAAACCAATAACCTTGCCATTACCAGTGTTTACACTTGAAATAAACAAACTGAATATATGATTTCCCCATACTGTAGAAACGTCTGGATAAACAAATGGCCAAACAAATATAACAGTCTTGGCATTTTAGATTCATGATAATATAACCTAAATTAATGCATTTCCTTGAATGTGTGCAACAAAAATAAATCATGATGCACCAACTAGCATACAAACAGCGGTATTAGCAGTACAGCGGCATACTTGACCCCAAAAGAACTAGTTAATTATAGACCAATCTCAAATCTCCCCTTTCTGTCCAAGATACTATAAAAGGTAATATCCTCGCAATTATATTCCTTCTTAGAGGAAAATGGTATCTGTGAGGATTTCCATTCAGGATTTAGACCGTATCATAGTACCGAGACTGCTCTCCTCAGAGTTACAAATGACCTGCTCTTATCATCTGATTGTGGTTGTATCTCTCTATTAATGCTATTGGATCTTAGTGTTGCATTCGACACTATTGGCCACAACATTCTTTTGCATAGACTAGAACACTTTGTTGGCATTAATGAAAGTGCATTAGCATGGTTTAAATCATACTTATATGACCGCCATCAATTTGTAGCAGTGAACGAAGAGGTATTATATGGACAGTATGGAGTACCTCAAGGCTCAGTACTAGGGCCGCTCATGTCTCTATTTGTTTCTCTGTTTTTGACATCCCGTGGTAATTAGGATTTACACAAACTGGATCCAGAACACCAGAGAAGAGATGATGCCAACCCCTCATAGGACCTCAGATGATGCCAACCCTGAGACAACACACACAACTAACAAATTTTGCTATAAGTTTGATTGCAAAATATAATAATTGCTGTTGATAGTGTTCATTGTCTGTTTGATTACGTCTTTAATTTATATGTCCATACATCTCTGCCATTTGTATATTAACTGACAGTCACCATTGATAAGCTACTACTAAATTGTAGAAACTTAATTTTCTGTAAAGTTGCTTTGCAATGATTTGTATTGTGAAAAGTACTATACAAATAAACTTGAATTGAATATAACAAAACAATTTGGTTTTTCTTTTTATCTCTCTATTTAAATCGGTTCAGATCATCTTGGATTTTTCTTCATCGAACAGGTTTTTTTTTTTTTTTTTAATTGGATGGAAATGCTGCCTTAATGTTAAACAAGATGTGTAGTATAATTACATTAACTACTTTTGGCACAACATTTGAGGGCCTGTAAAGCCTTAAAATGTTGCCTACATAGGCACCTCACTAGATTTTGCCGCAGAGCATGAGTATCAATCTGGGATTCTGACAGGTTCAGACACACGTCTGTTTTTTATGAGATTACACAGAGATATTGAGTGAGAAAGTCTTCGCTCTGCTGATTCTTCACACTACTTTAACACAGTAACAGGTGTGATGTTCTCCTCCCTGTCTAGTTTGCATTCACCCACTTTTGTCATTTTCTACACACAGAACTTATTTCTTTACTGACTCCTTTCAGCCCACATCTTTCACTTATGAGGAAGAATGTAAGCGAGAGAGAGAGAGACGGCAGGGAAATGAAAAAGCACATATGAACTCTTTCACCCCTTTACCAAAATCAAACATCTAATTTAACAGTTACGCTATGCATACCGGGCTGCTATTAAAGCTTTCGATTCATTATTAATATAGTCTGTCGCTTAGAGCCGAGCTGATGGATAATGCTGTTAGAGATGGAATCTCTTTCTATGTCTTTCTCAAATGAACTCGTGCCATTAAAATGGAGCTTTGTTAGAGTGATCCAACACAGTCTATTCTAGTGAGTAATAGTCAAATCAGTATTAAATTAATAAATTCATACCAGTTACTATTGTTTTTAAAGATCTGTTCTGCAGTCAAAGAAGCAATGAGTATCAGTAAAGTAGATCACTGAGTGCAGAGCGGTGTGTGTGTGTGTGTGTGTGTGCTTTATAGCCTCAGGCCTGTGTGTGAACATGAGGAAAGACCTGCCATTCTGTCGCTCTCGGTAATCAATGCGAGCCAGTGAGCTATATTTTATTAAACGGCCGTATTCTCTCTATCACTTTACACTCATTTACTGAGCTGTAGGAAAATGACTTTACGAGAAGGACGGCATGGAGAAAATCAGCCTTTTCCCTTCCACATCACACATATGACTGATCAAGTATGCAAAGTAAACAGGTGCCGCAGAAATGCACTCTGTGACCCACAGCAACGGAGAGAGTGTGCTTTCCATCAATGTCATGTAATTACTGCTGTGTTTGATTTGTAACTAAATTATTATTTATGCAAAAAAAAATGATAGGGATTTAACATTTTGTCTTATTGTCCTCAAATAATGTATATTGAAAATTAATGAGAAACCATCAGACTTATTTTTCAAAGTGGACAATAAAATAGGTTAAAAAAGCATATCTAGAAAATAAAGTACAGTAATAAACCACCAATAAATCATCTTGAAAACTCCAAAAACCACATAGTGATTCACTCACAACGCATACTGTAGTACCATGTAGCATCACAAAAATAGAATATATACACGTGGGCACAGATTTGGATTATTTATAAGACTAATTATTATTATGATTTTTTTTTTTTTCATTTTTGTGATAAAGCAAAAGAAAAAACACATTTGAATTTTAAATGAATACAAATAATTGCCTATATATCTAATATTTATATTAAAAAATACTAATTAATAATAAATTAATAATTAATTCATTAATTATAAATAAATAATTAATGAGTAAATTAATTACTAATTTAATTATTAATTACTAAATTAATTAATTGGGAAAAAAGAGGTATCGGAAAAATTGTAAATTGTTTATTATTTTACTTGTTTTGGGAAGAAGGGGTATTGGAACATTTTACTAATTTTTTTTAAAAAGACAGGAAAGTACAGGAAAAGTAATAGAAGCTCGTCCTATGCATTAGAACTAGCATTTTTTTTATTATTTATTTATATTAAAATAAATATGCAGTTAAATAACAGAGTAATCGTATCAGCAAGTACATAAAGAGTACTGAAAAAATAAACTGGTATCGAGACATCTCTAATTATCATACTAATTATTATCATTATTATTCTATTATTTTAGGATAAAACGTGCGATAAAATTAACAGTAGAACTAGCAGAAGCTTCTATAATACATCTTAACAAGCTTAATTGAGCATGAAAATGACTAAAGGAAACATCTATTTCCAAAAAAATAAATGTAAATTCTATTATTATTATTAATAATAATAATAAATAAATATATATATATATATATATATATATATATATATATATATATATATATATATATATATATATATATATAGGATTCTTTTAATTTAGGATGCTTTTAAGATAATGACAAAATTCATAAATGCAAAAATGCTAAATAGCTAGCACCCGTGTCCACTATGTGCGCCCTGGACGTACTGTACTGTAACTGGTGTGAACTAGTCGAGTCATGCTAGAGCTCTTATTTACTTCTGGGTCGCCCTTCAGACATACAAGTGTGTGAGCAGCACAGAAATCACCTCTCAACACCAATCGTCTCTTTCTCACTTAACGCCTCTCGCTCTCCCAATGTTCCTCTCCTTCACACCCCCCTCCCCTCTCATCACTTATTTTCACCCTTTTTGCGTTCATGCCTCCCCAGATTTCCTTCCCACCAGCTTGCCCCTACCCCCCTCCCTCTCTCGCCCTCTCTCTCTCTCTCTCACACACACACACACACTCTTCCTCACATCCCTGCCTCTCTTCCCATCACATCGCCGGCTTCATCGCCTTTCATCGTCTGTGTCTCTGCCGCGCAGTCATCCTCCAGTTCCCACACGTGTCAGCCGGCTCTTCCTCTGCATGTCTGTCGGTCCAGCTGTGGTTCATCTTCTCTCTGGAGCTTGAAGGAGGGCAGAGAGGCCATGGAGCACAGCCACATCTTCACCGTGCTGTCCACCAACTCCAGTTCCTGGAGTCCTCGCGGTTGCCCTCTCGGACAGTTTCCTGTCATCTACTACAGTTCCTTGCTGTGCCTCGGCCTGCCTGGTAAGAAGGATACAAGAAAAAATTTCTGCACTAATAGTGCAACAGTGCATGTGTTCATGCATGACTTTGTGTATTCATGAAGTGCATATGAGTGAGTGCATTGCCACAAATATTCACATTTGTGGTCAGTTTGTACAGATTCTTTTTGTGCAGATTGTTAATATCTTGACTATTTAGTGCTTTTATGCATGAATTTGTGCATTTGTGAAGTTCATAGGGGTGAGAGCAGTGCATTATCTCAAATATTCACATTTGTACATATTAACACAGGTTTTTCACAAGATTCTTAACATCTTGATTATTTAATGCACAATCCATGTTTTTATGCATGGCTATGTGTAATCATGAACTGACAGGAGTGCATCACCCTTAATATTTACATTTGTGCTCAATGCCCATCATGGACTTTTGTGCTGATTCGTAAAATATTGATTATTTAGAGCACAATGCATTTTTTTAATGCATGATTTTGTGCTTATGTGAAGTGAATAAGGGTCAGAGGAGTGCAATTGTGGCAATCAGTACAGTTTCTTAAATGCTTGATTATTTAGTACTAAATGAGCTGAGGCGAGTGCATTATCTTCAGACTTTACATTTGTGGTCAAATCAATGCAAGTACAGTATTTCATTGTAGATTCTTAAAATGCTGCCTTGGGTCCGACTTAATCTTGATTATTTTGTGCACAATGGATGTTTTTATTCATGACTTTGTATATTAATGCCTGAAGTGCATCGGGGCGAGAGAAGTGCATTACCCCAAATATTCATTTTTTCATGCATATTCTTAAAACATCATTTAGTTACAATGCATGTTTTATTGCATGACTTTGTCTGTATATTTATGAATACACAGGACTGAAGTGAATGCATCATCCCAGTATTATTGTCTGTGGCCCATAAGTAGAGATTTTTCATGTAGATTATTAAAATTTTATCGTGACCCACTTAATCTTGATTATTTAGTAGCACACTTGACCAAATGGTCTGTAACCTTGTGAGACACAGCCATATTGGCATCAGAACTGAGGAAAAACACTGTTTCCAAAGGTCATCGGTGACATTCAGAATTAAGTCTCTCACATCATTTATCAGCAAGAAATACCAGTTATTCCACAGATGCTGAAATTAGATCCGGTTCTAACTGGAATGACCTGGGGAGCAAGACAGATGATACATTAGATGTCTTGAGTAGCCCTCCTATTAATTGGCCTCAAGCGTTTAATATCAATGCTCCTGGACACTAAAATTATATTTTGTCCCTGCACAATTGGAGGTTGATTGCTCATTTATGACCAATGGTATTATCTGCAGGTGTGCTGAACGTTTTAATCGAAGCTTTTGTCTCAGGTCAGCCGCCATGTGGCACAGTTTCAGTGGAATGATTCGTTGTCAGATTGAGATAAATCGCCGTGCCCTTGAGCAAAGCACTCAGCCTAAGCAGTTTACACAAATATTTTCATCTGCTTTCGAAGGCAGGCAGTCTTCTTGCTGCTCGATTGCTAAATAGCAGCTTGAATTTCAACTCGACACGGTTTGGTGGGACAAATAGGGGCGTGATGAGATGAGATTTGAGTCTTTATTCAACACTGTGTGAAAGTCATCACACCTGGCAGTGATTCGGGTAGATGGAGGTGATAAAACGCACAGAAACGGAGAGGAGGTGAAGAAGCGAAACCTCTCAAAGGCATTGTACACAGAAAGTGAGAAAAGCATAGAGAATGGATGGAAAGAGAATAAAGAGAGAGGTTGACTAAAAGCAGTTGTGATTGAAGAGGGAAAAGGTGAAGAGTGATACTATTTGTATGTATTTTTTATATTAGCTGAAAAAATATCTTTATGACAATGAATGAATATTATATACATATGTACATACAGTCATGGTGTTTTTAAAATGCAAATATTCCAATTGTAAAATGTCATGCAAATGATTATTTAAAAAAAAAATTAAAAAAAAATTTTTTATGCAAATAATTATTTAAAAAAAAATTTAGGGGGGGGGGTGAAAAAAATAGTTTAAAAATGCTTTAGTTTAACAGTAAAAGTATAGCAGTAGGTTTGTTGTTAAACAAAACAAATGAAATGTTAAATGCACATAACAAAATGCATTTGTGTAGTTGCAAAATACCGTAAATAGGCTATTCAGCAACATTCACTGTCAGTTGTTATAAGCTAGGTAATTAGCCACATGTCAACAGGAACAAGTAGCTTGACGTCCTTAAACAAAAACAAGGGGGAAGAACACAAAATAAAAGAAAAAACAACCAAGATATTAAATAAAACAAACAAAAAATTATGCATTTTTATGAATTACTTTGACATTTCATATTCACAGCTGTGAACTGCGTGGCAACTTGTAAAAACCTGCTATTCACAGCTTAATGAAATTGGAAGAAGAAAATTGTTGTATCATTGTATATTTCGAATTTGGCTAAATCAGAAAATAAGAGTAGAAACCACAGAAACGAGTGTGTTAAGATGAGCTCATGCCCGTTCGATCGATCGCTGGAGGTTAAGCTCATTAAGGTCACTAATTGGAAGAGGTTGGTCTCATTTCATTGGCTTCTCGCACTGAAGGCTGTACTTTGAAGGACTGTTGGATTTATGTGTTTCGGTTTAATTGAAGATGAAGGGTTTTCATCCAGAAACTGACTGTAACGTCACGTGTTTTGGAAGGTCACAGATCCGCTGTAACGATCCTCTCACCACCTCTACATTACCCTGGTGGTGTTATTCACCAGTTAAGAGGTGGAACCAATGATTTTCAATTTAGGTAAATGATCCAGGGCACTCACAGAGCTCACCGCTTCTGGGAGGAAAGTGTTTGTGAGCGTTTTCGTGTTTGTTTCAGGATGATCAGCAAGTCAGGCAAAACTTTTAGGGTGAGAGTTGCAGAACTCAGAGAAAAACTTTTTGTAGGCTTCGTTGCAGTATCTTGTCAGATTTTGAGACACTGCTAAGATCTCAAACTCCAGAGAGACACAGAGTTTATTGAAGCTTAAACTCAGTTAAAAAACTGAGGAGCTGGAGACTTCAGTATAGTCTCTTTATACTGTCAATGGGAGGTGACTTTAGAAAACTGCCATCGATTTTTTTTACTAGCTATGAAACTCAATGTGCAAAAAAAAAAAAAAAAAAAAAAATTCCAAGAAAAAAACAAAGAGATAGTATAGAGATCTCATTGGTAATATGTACAATTAAGCTGTATGCAATATGCATACTGTGCACAGTTAAAATCGTTTTATTGTCCCATTATTTATTTTAATTGAGAAAAATTTGGAAAATGTCACAAGATCATGTGGCAACAATGTAGTATACAATGGTTTTAAATGGTTGCCAAATATGGTATATACTATTTTATGAAAAATAGCATGCAGAATGCATACATGCTGTAAACAAAACACACAAACATGTGGTTTCAAGGCAAACTGAGCCATTACAATTGGTTGCTCCTGTTCTGGGCCTCAGAGACCTGTACAAAGACAAGAGTCAAGTGAAATCAATATGCTTATGTTGACCACAGCTAAATGGAAATGTCAGGAAATGTACAACCTCCATGCAGCAATGGATTCCTTTTGTTTGTCTAAATAAAGTACGTTCTCAGCGGGGCAGCTGGAGAGATTAATCCAGTGAAAGAGAAACAAAAGTGGAATGGACAGTGGAGTATGAAAAAGAAGAATAAAGAGGATAAGGAAAGTAAAACCAAGGGAGTTGGGAGTGGGATTTGGTGAATCTGGATTTTGTGTTGGACTCCAGTCTTAGTGAGACTCTGATGCACATGAACACACTTACATACGAAGTCTGCAAGACCTAAAACTGATCCACACAGCCAAGGACACACACAAACCACTAGCAGAACTCATTCTCAAACAGATAACCAATAACATTAAGGCTAACCCGAAATAATCTTAGCAATTGAACAAATACTACGACATTAACAAAGCATCTAAAACTGACAATGCTAGGGAACTGATTATGTGTAAGTTTGATTTAGTTATTGTAATTAGATTATATTTCATTTTAAAATACTCATAATCAGACTAGTTAGTTTTATATTGATTACATGATTACATTAAATTATTCACACAAGTCTTTGTCTATGGAAAACTTTTGTCTTCCAATCTAAAAAAATAGTCTGATTACGTTACCTAAAATGTGTAATGTAATGGATCTACTACAGTTTGTCTGATGTAATTTGGAATCAGTAATGGACTACCATTACTATGAAAAGAAACAATCAATAGTAATCTGAAGAAGAAATCAGAGAATTCAGTTCAGCTGTAATAGAGTTCAGGCTGTTGTCACTGAACTAAGACACAAAAATAACCTTCATTATCCTGTTAGTGATCCTAAACAAAAAAACCACAGAGTTTGACAGTGGAAAGCTTGTTTTGTGCAGCCCGTAGGAAAGACAAATCTAAAATGAGATCTCAATTGTTTCTTTTAGAAAGCAATGGCATCAAAAGGAGACATTTGGTACCTCTGGATTGTCTTTTGCTAAAAAGACCCCAGTAATCTCATACTGTTGTGAGGATGGGTTTGGGACGAACTCAGATGCAGACAGGATGTACTGAACACAAGATTTATTATACAAAAAGGGGAAAAACAAAACCCACGAGGGGGAAAACAAGGGCTAGGGTGAACACTAAAAGAATTCTACAAAACACAATAAACAAGGTAAACAAAGACTCTGAACATTAAACACTAACAAACACTCACTGCAAGACAAAGACTTCTTCGAGGGGTTTCTAGGACAAGGTATCTCAGGAGAATGACTTGTAGGAACACATAAGTAGAACAATGAACCGACGAAAGACAGAGCACACTAGGAGATCTAAATAGGGGAACAATTAAGACACGACAGGTGGCACAGATACGGCAATCACAACAAGACTAGGATAACAAGGGGGGCGGGGCAAGGGAATGAGACAACACAAGCACATGGCCCAAAGACAAGGCCATGTGCTTGTACACAAAACACGGGTCTGTCATGATCCTGCCTCAAGACTAGAGAAAAGTCGGGACATGAAGGCAGAATCATGACAGAACCCCTCCCTTAAGGAGCGGCTTCCAGACGCTCCCCAAGGGAACATCAAACGCGGGACAAGACCGACTGGGACAGAGACAAAAACCAACAAGACATGACAAATAATAACAAAGGCAAACATGAATAGACAATGACGGGGTTAGGGTGACAAATCAAAAAAAACAAACAGGGAAGGGGAGGGGGCGGGACCACAAAGTTCATGGGGGACAGACCAGGGTGGGTGGGTGGGGTAGGAATCTTAGGAGGACAGGACGAAGGCTGACGACGGGGGGTACGGGCAGGTCTGGGTGGTGAGGGGCGGGGAGGGGTCTCGGGACAACTGACAGGGGACATGACAGGAGCAGACACGGGACGCGGGGGGACATCATCTACTGGACACGGGGGGACAACATCTACTGGACACGGGGGGACAACATCTACTGGACACGGGGGAACAACATCTACTGGACACGGGGGGACGACATCTACTGGACACGGGGGGACGACATCTACTGGACACGGGGGGACGACATCTACTGGACACGGGGGGACGACATCTACTGGACACGGGGGGACGACATCTACTGGACACGGGGGGACGACATCTACTGGACACGGGGGGACGACATCTACGGGACACGGGGAGACGACATCTACGGGACACGGGGAGACGACATCTACGGGACACGGGGAGACGACATCTACGGGACACGGGGAGACGACATCTACGGGACACGGGGAGACGACATCTACGGGACACGGGGAGGCAACGACAGGACACTCGGGATTTCTGGGGACAGGGTCCGGGGACAAGACAGGACTGACGGGGACTTCTAAAATCTGAACAAGACGGGACAAATAATCAGAAAAAGACTTTACAGCTATTACAATGGGCATCTCCTTGCGAGATGAGACCGATTGTAGTAAAGCCTTGGCTGCAGAGTCGGCCGCGGCTCTCTCCTCCGCCCTCGTGACTGCTGACTTAGTGACAGTTCTCATCCTTGCCGGCCCGGGCACGCCAGCGCTCACCGCTGCTGGCTCGGGCACAGTCACCGCTGCTGGCTCGGGCACGCTCTCCACTGCTGGCTCGGGCACGCTCTCCGCTGCTGGCACGGGCACGCCAGCGCTCACCGCTGCTGGCTCGGGCACGCTCACCGCTGCTGGCTCGGGCACGCTCACCGCTGCTGGCTCGGGCACGCTCACCGCTGCTGGCTCGGGCACGCTCACCGCTGCTGGCTCGGGCACGCTCACCGCTGCTGGCTCGGGCACGCTCACCGCTGCTGGCTCGGGCACGCCAGCTCTCTCCGCTGCTGGCTCGGGCACGCCAGCTCTCTCCGCTGCTGGCTCGGGCACGCCAGCTCTCTCCGCTGCTGGCTCGGGCACGCCAGCTCTCTCCGCTGCTGGCTCGGGCACGCCAGCTCTCTCCGCTGCTGGCTCGGGCACGCCAGCTCTCTCCGCTGCTGGCTCGGGCACGCCAGCTCTCTCCGCTGCTGGCTCGGGCACGCCAGCTCTCTCCGCTGCTGGCTCGGGCACGCCAGCTCTCTCTGCTGCTGGCTCGGGAGGAGACAGGGTCACAGGACCGGCAGGCCCCTTCTTCCTCCTCTTCCTCCTCGGGCGCGGTGCAGAGGCTACAGCTGGGTCAGAGGCGGGTTGGGGGAGTTTGGTCTCGGGCAGGGCAGCCTCGGACGCCGAAGACTCTGAAGCTGACTCCCATGAAAGCCGTCTCCCTCGCTTCATGGGGAGACTGCTGGCTGAGGAGGGCACCTCAGGACTCTGGGAGGGGCTTGCCTGACCCCCCAGGGTTGCCACGGCCAGGACACGACCCTCCGGGATCGCCGGCAGCTGGGTAGGTGGGGACCTCTGGGGGGTACCCTGCGGCGCCTCCTGGGAGAACTTCTCCCACAGCCGGGCATAATTGTAGAGAACCCACTCGTTCTCAGGCGAGGATGGCAGGGCAACCCTCTTCTTCTCGGCGGGGGACGACATCCAACACTGTTGGCGGAACTCCAATTGGGATTGAGGAGTGGGGGACATCCTGTCTGCTGAGTTCCTATGTGGTCGGTTCATTCTGTTGTGAGGATGGGTTTGGGACGAACTCAGATGCAGACAGGATGTACTGAACACAAGATTTATTATACAAAAAGGGGAAAAACAAAACCCACGAGGGGGAAAACAAGGGCTAGGGTGAACACTAAAAGAATTCTACAAAACACAATAAACAAGGTAAACAAAGACTCTGAACATTAAACACTAACAAACACTCACTGCAAGACAAAGACTTCTTCGAGGGGTTTCTAGGACAAGGTATCTCAGGAGAATGACTTGTAGGAACACATAAGTAGAACAATGAACCGACGAAAGACAGAGCACACTAGGAGATCTAAATAGGGGAACAATTAAGACACGACAGGTGGCACAGATACGGCAATCACAACAAGACTAGGATAACAAGGGGGGCGGGGCAAGGGAATGAGACAACACAAGCACATGGCCCAAAGACAAGGCCATGTGCTTGTACACAAAACACGGGTCTGTCATGATCCTGCCTCAAGACTAGAGAAAAGTCGGGACATGAAGGCAGAATCATGACACATACTGGTTTCAGAACAGCTCTCAATTGTGCTCGGATTTGCTAAGCTACCAAAGTCTGCAATCAAAAGTCATCTCAATAGAAACATTTCTCTCCAAACCAAATGATCTGACTGATCCACATTCATTTTACAGCTCAGTCTAGGTCACTGGAAGGTTCTATACTCTCAAATTCATGGACCATTCATTCGGAACGGTGTCAAATAATTTAACAGTAATAATCTATTATAAAGACCTAAATGATAATTCTGAACCTTATATGCAATTATCTTGTTTTCCTGCGGCGGAGTCCGCACACACAGCCACACACTTCATGTGCAACATTATTCAGAGTAAGCGCCATTCATTTCTGCTACTTCTGCCTTTCCACCAACGGTTGTAACGAATGTTTTATTGAAGCCAGACTGAGTAGTTTACATGGACAACAGTAAACCGATAGAAACAAGAGATTGTTGATTACCTTAGCAGCTAAAGTCTTATTCAAAGTAAACAGAAATCGACTGAAGACGTGAAGTATTCCAATTTAAGTGCAGTATAGACATGAAAACACTTTAATCAAATTATTAACGTTGTGTAGGATTTTTTGCTACATTTTGCATCAGGATCAGGATACACACACGGCAGTCAACCATTTGAAGGAAATTAAAAGAGCTTCAATATATATATATATATATATATATATATATATATATATATATATATATATATATATATATATATATATATATATATATAAAGTAATCAGTATTAATTTACATGCACCTGGAGGAAAAATGGGATCACAGATATTGAGATTCCAAGCTGTAATCACAATCGTAACATGGGAAATAGACATTGCATAAAGTAGCCTAGGTCAAGTGGCTATTCATGCACACAGAAAGTGCACAATATACATACTGTATACGTTAGAAGAAATAAGTGTAGCATGGTGATATGCTATTTTTCTAACCTAAAAAGCCTCCTTAGCTATAAAGACTAACCTCAGAGCATGTTTGTGAGTTCAGCCGAGCGATAGACAGACAGCTTTGTTTGAATTTATAATGTTTGTGTGTGTGTGTGTGTGTGTGTGTGTGTGTGTGTGTTTTGAAAAGCATGCATTTTTTCTTCAAACGTGTTGCAGATGAATCAATCAAACCTATCTCTGTCTGTCTCTCTGTTTGTCAATACATCTTAAAAAGGATGCCTGTGTGCCTGAGATTGCCAGTGTTTATGTAAACGTGCATGTGTGAGTTTGAAGCTGGAGTCTTTGTAATTTGTAATCAGCTGGTGTTCTGAAACTGTGAAGTGTGATTCTCCAGACTCCTGACTGGCATATGTAATCCAATCCCATCATTATAGCAGGCCGAATGACTGACAGACAGGCAGATACACATCATGGGTCTGAAACACTTTTGAGTTTTCATCCAGTATATTGTTCCACTCAGCAGCCCATTGGCTACAGTAAGGCCACAGTAGGAGATTTACAGCAACTTCTGGCGAATTACTTTTTCAGGTTAACATATCCCAGAATGTTTCCTGAGGTCTTTTGTAATGAGGCTTTATCCTCCATTCGTCCCCTACTGCTGTGTTAAATTGTTTGGCTTAAATAAAGGAAGGGCTTTTGTGTGCATGCTCTTTTTATCACAGTGAGGGGTCATGGCAATCGCTGGTCATTTCTTCTGGTCGTACATCTCACGTTGCCTGTGCGTGACCCACAAACAAACAGGTTTGGATGAAAGTAAGGTAATGAAAGGGTCTAGAAGAGGAAAGAGTGGATGCTAGAGGGTTTGTGCATCCTTGGGCCTTTTTCCTGGGTCACTGTGACATGGACGTAGAGCATAAGCACCAGCGATTGGATGTAATTGCACATGTTGCTGCTGCTTGTTCAGTTTTTATTGAAGGTCACAATGAGACAGAGGTGAAAACTGTGGAGGAAAACAGGCAGGCAGGAAGAAGAGGGACGAATTGAATGACCAAGTCTCAGAAGGTCACGTTCTCTCATGCTTTTGGATATGCATCTTTATACATGTGTGAATTTCGATGTGCATGTGTGTCAACACGTGAACACGTGCATGTGTGTGTATATGAGTGCATGTGTGAATGCATGCACCTGAATGATAATGTATGCATCTGAACTTGTGTGTGAATGTATGTGGGTAAATGCTTCTGAAGCGTATGCAGGTTGCTGTAATGTGCATGCATGTGATTTTGAGTGTGTATGAATGCATGCATGTGAATGTATATGTATGCATCTGAACATGTATGTGAATGTATATGTAAATATATGCATTTGACTGTGCATGTATGTGACTTAAAGCATGTGCATGTGAATTTGTCTAAATGTACGTACCTGCAAATATGCTAGCAAACAATGTGTATGTGTGCATGTCAAATGGTGACTAAATGGATATTAATTTTAGTGTTTGCATGTGAATGCATGCATATGAGCATTCATATATGCATGAAAATATAAATGCATGACTGTGTATGACTGTGCATGCTTTAACAAGCACATCCATGTTAATGCTCTAAATGCATGTAAACGTGTGCATGTGTGTGTTCATGTTAAAGGTAGGTCTATGCATTACATTGTGATTGTGTGCAGTGCAAGAAAGATGGAGCTTTTTTATTTCAGCCTTGCTAAATTTTGTTACTATTTGTGGTACTGCAATTCCAATGCAATATTGTATGACTCACTGTTTACACCTTTAAGTTTAACAAAGTTGCAATTTTCTCACCTGTATGTGCCATTTATCCAGCAAGATAGATTTCAACGCTTTCTCACCCAACAGTTCGTCTCTGTTCTCACATGTTCTGCTTTCTCTCCATTTCTTCTCACGTTCCACAGCAAACATCCTCACCGTGATCATCCTTTCTCAGCTGGTGCTGCGGCGACAGAAATCGTCCTATAACTACCTACTGGCCTTGGCCATAGCTGACATCCTGGTCCTGCTGTTGATCGTATTTGTGGACTTCCTGTTGGAGGACTTCATTCTCGAAGCCCCTCTTCCCCACTCACTAAACAAAGCTGTGCAGGTGCTGGAGTTCGCTTCCATCCATACCTCCATCTGGATCACGGTTCCCCTGACCGTGGACCGCTACATTGCTGTATGCCATCCCCTGCGCTACCACACCGTCTCCTACCCGGCCCGAACTCGCAAAGTGATCTTGGGGGTGTACGCTGGCTGCCTGATCACCAGCGTCCCATATTACTGGTGGCCAGAGCTGTGGCACGGGCTGCCGGGAGCCAGCTCTGGGGGTCGCAGTAGCAGTGCAGGCCAGCATGTGTTGGTTTGGGTCCACTGTGCAATGGTTTACCTGCTCCCCTGCTCTGTTTTCTTCTCACTCAATGCCATCATTGTACGCAAGCTCCGTTGCCGCCGTAACTGCTTCCGTCTGCGCGGCTACTCCACTGGAAAAACCACAGCCATCCTGCTGGCCATTACCTCGGTGTTCGCAGTGCTTTGGGCACCACGCACCCTCATGATCCTTTACCACCTTTACACGGCCCAACCGGCAACGCCTGGACCGGCCAGGCTGCTGCATTTGGTCACAGACGTGGCGAACATGCTGGCACTTCTCAACACTGGGGTCAACTTCTTCCTGTACTGCTTCATCAGCAAGCGTTTCCGCAGGATGGCCAGCATGGTGCTAAAGGCCCTTTTCCGGTGCAGGAAGCAGCCGCCAACATTTTACGCCAGTCACAACTTCTCCATCACCAGCAGCCCTTGGATCTCACCAGCCAACTCACACTGCATCAAGATGTTGGTTTACCAGTACGACAAGAACGGCAAACCAGTCTGCATTTCCTCCTGAACGCCAAATCGAGTCATGCCGTACCAATATAACGCTGGCTACTAAGTCAGGTGAGGCGAGCTTGGGAAAAGTCCTTCCCAACTGGTGACAAGCAGAAGGCGGCGATTGGTTTGTTGGAAAGTGCCTCAACGAAAGATCCAGTGTCAGGTTCAGAGACATCTTGTGGCCAAAATATGGTTCTTTAGCTGGCAAAAACAAACAAAAAAACAAGTAGAAGTGGTCATTAAGCTATAACATGCTAATGCCTTTCAGGATATTAATGCAAAAAATGACTCAATCTCCAAGTCAAGAGACTTCATGAAAGGCTTGCTCGCATTGAAGGCAGTGACTGTCCAATTAGACCAATATACATATTGATGTGATTTAAAGAGTTTTTCTCTATTAGGGCTGGGCAATATAAAAATAAATGTATGTCTCAGTATAATACCAATTAACAATATTCATTAATTTTTCAATACTTTTGCATTTGTTCTTGATAAATTTAAAAAGGTGGGCTTTTTTTTGCCCTCATAGAAAATAGTCCAAATCAACACCAGTTTAATAAAACATATTTATCTTATTTATATGAATCTCTTATTTACAATGCATTTCCATATTGTAAATGCCTGTTCACACCAAGCATGATAACTATAAAGATACTCATAAAGATATAGTTCTAAAAGTCGTTCTCCACACCACAACTATAACAATAAAGACTAAGAGAAACAATATCATTGGAATCACAGCTGATAAACGCTAAAAAATTTGACAGCCAATTAGAATCCATCCTGCTGTAACAAGATCGACAATTTAAAGCGGCCGGAGAGTGTGCACTTAGAATAAACAGTTCTGCCGTTTTTTATTTCATAATTGTGAGATATGAACTATTGTGTTAACAATTGTGTTAAAAAATATAATTTCATCAGAATCTGACTTTACAGGAAAAGACGTCAGAATTGTGAGAAACAAGTTCGCAATTGTGAGAAAAATTTAGAATAGCAAGAAAAAGTCTGAAACTGGCTACCATAAATGATTTGTGAGCTTGTAGAATAAAGAAAGTCAGCGTTGAACAAAAACTTCCATGTCTCTGATTGGTCAGTGCTTATTGGCCAACAGGCTCAACATTGTTAAATGCTGAAAATAGAAACCTTTGATGCTCTTCTCCAAGCACTCACAAATATGGGCACAGATTAATTTCAAAGCATGCACAACAACAGACATATTCGCCATATATAAACTGAACTCTTAAACATGATAATCCCTACATTTTAATCGTCAGCAATGTCAATGCGATAATGTCTCCAGTATTCGATGTATCGCCCAGCCCTAGTCTCTAGCATGGTTTCAGTTGAATATGCACCAAAGCAACGTTTTACATGAAGATAAAGAATACAAAGCCAGAGCCAATGAGATGCTACTGTATGTCAACAACCTTTCCCCTCTCACCTTCTCATCAGAGAGACGGAGAACTCCCTCCCTTTGTGACATTAAAAAACCATGCTGGCATTTTCATTTAATATGCTGTTGGTCTCCAAGGGCCGGTCGCAAACAGCACAAGCTCTTATGAAAGAATCAAGCCTTTAGACATGCTCAGTGCTGGAAACCCGCTTTGTTATTGCTGCCTGATGAAGAATAATTACAAAAACGCAAAGACTTCTGCTTCAGCAAAAAGCTTCTGGTGCAACTGACTGTTAAGTGTACAATTAAGGCAAAAAATACCTTTAGAGGAGAACTATTCTTTATTAGTTAAATCAGTATTCTAAGCAACATCGACACTCATTGCTCGGTACATAAACAGATTTTCTATCACAGTGACAAACACTACATAATTAAGACTTTTCAACTTCTGCCACACACGTACACACACTCATTTATCTTCGCTGAGCAGGCTCAAGAAAAAAGAAAGCGAGAAAGAGAATGCTTTTCAAATAAAATCAATTGCTGTCTCCAGAGTGAGCTATTGGAGGAAACGACATTCATTCATCTTCGCTGCGGCGTGGAGTAACAGTCTGCCATCTGGAGTGCTTAAACTGTGGTGCATATATATATTTCACCTATACAGCGGGGAACGTGTTCATAGATAAGCTAGATAACTTAAAAATGTATGATTTCTGTCGTAGACAAGGCTGTGTTCGCCTGTCTCATTACAGCAGGGCGAGCTATGAATGCTAAATGCTGTGTTGCTGGTAAAATGTAAAAAAGAAAAATAGTTTCTTTCTTCAGAATTGAAATGGTGACTTTCCATTACAGCGTCCTTTTAAAAAAACTGGCTTTTTTGTGGCTTTAAGCCCATGTTTGTAAGCCCTAAGGACCAGTTTGAGATATGTAATGTATGCTTGCAAACTCTTTAAAGTTGATCATTTATATATTTAAAATCTTCAGTGTTTTAATTCCAGGGTAATGGACAAAAAATATTAACTTATTTTGTTTGCAAGGTCACATGTTTTGTCCAAAAATGCTCTTCCATATGATTGAGTGAATCCATTCTTTTGAATGAATATTTTAAGTGAACAATTCTATTTGTTCTTGCTCACTTCTGTACATGGACTGAAACATGTGACTAATTTTCTCTCTGTAAAGAGTCTATAACACACCTACATAGTGCTGGGTAGATTACTTACAGACTGTAATCTGTGACTGATTGCACATTGCATGATGAAAATTGTAGTCATTATTGTAATTTGGATTACTCAGATGATGTATTCTGACTACTTTTGAATTATGTATTCTGTATTTTTTTTATCATTAGGATTATTATTGTTATTAAGATAATGAGAAATAAAATATGACCATTAATCAACATCAGAGAAGAGCCAAGCATAATGTTAATTTTTTTTAACATTTAATTTTTTTTTTTTTTTTTTTTTTTTTTTTTTTTTTTACATATTAATCATATTTAGATTTCAATCTCAGGGGGACTTCATGTAAATATTTTAAATCAGATTGACTGACGAAAAATATTGGAATCCCTACATCACATGAACAAATGTTAATAAACACAAAACAGCAAAAGTCATTCCATCAAAGTTGACCAAGAGGTGACCCCCCCCCCCCCCTCAAAAAAAAAAAAAAATCAGATGCAAATTCATTTGCATGACATCTACATGGCCATTCTATATTGTGAATACTCATTGTATTTTTTTTTTCTTTTTAGAAAGGACAATATTTAAAATTTTATTTTTTATTTTTTCATTTAAAAGGAAGAACATAATATAATCTAATTATATGTATAATATTTTTTGGAATCTGATTATATAAACCAGATTTCATGCAATCAGTTACTACCCAGCACTGTACTTACCCTGTACTTACACTGTACTTAATACATATTTGTATTAATTGAAACTGTTGAACAAGTGTTTTGAACCCGAGCGAGACTCAAAGTGGCACTGAACAAGAGTTGTTTATTGTACAAACTGAACAAACGAATCGGAGAGAACTATGATAATCCCGTCTGTTCAGCTCGTTCACTCGGATGAATCAAAATTTCCACCATGCTAGCAATAGCAAAGTAGCAAATAGTGGTTTTGCCTGCTTATGATGTAAATTAAACGCAAAACAAATTACACAGACAATCCGGCCTAATAGGAAACGTCAACATGTTTGCATTTGATTTCATGGGGTTTTAAAAAAAGTAATTATATGAAGTGTGTGTAACAGTAATCAAATGCTCTTAATATGCAATTATTTTGTGGAGCAGCCTGTAATTATGCATATTGATTGTTCTTGCTGTTGTAATTAATTATATTAATATGGACCCTGTAATGTAAAGTCTTACCAAATCTGAGTTATTTCACTCAGTCAGTAGAACGTTCAGGAAAGGGTTAACCTGTATAACCTGTGAAATCTCTGTCATGTCAGTGAACTATAAGCAAAAAGTGTGTAATATTGTATGTTAGATATGTACAGAATACAAATCAAGCAAAACTATAGACTAGAATGTCAAGGTGCTGCTAAAGTGTCTGTACTGTATATCATCCAGACTGATATTTATTATTTATTTGTTTCTAGCATATTTGCCTCTGTCTATTCACACTTCTATTAAAGGGAACATTTATGAATAAATTGCAAAAAATGACCTAGAATCCAGAATCCAGAGTGGCCACTGAAAAAATATTTTGTGAGTCATGTCTGAATGTCATTGCATTGGATGGTTTCATATTTTGTATAATGCAAAAAAGGTTTGTACATTTTTAAGTGTGACTTCTGCGTTCATGTACTTTTTGAGGCCACTACCCGAAGGGGCAGTCGAAAACCAATAATAAATGTTTTCATGTACAAGGTTCCTTCTCTCTGAACAATCATAAAGCTTATATATTTGGACATTACTGCCAATGTATTGATACGAGAGATCATTTAAAGCCACGATCAGCCTTCATGCAAAAAATAACAAATAAAGGGGTAAGATATATATATGTTTCCTGATCCTTCAATCTTTTTGATAGGGTCATGTCTGCTTATGCGGCCTAAGAGACACTAAAATTGTTATTTTTGAGCACATGTTTGAACAATAATGTACATATTTTATTTGATTTAGTCATCGAGGCCGTTCACCTTTGATATGTGTACAAGAATGAATGTATGTGATCAGATATGAAGCATTTTTGCTTTGATTCCAGTATGTATAGCCACGTTTTACAGGTTCTTTAAGATGTTTGGCTGATCAGCAGTGAATCTTTCTATATTATGTAGAGGCCAAGTGAATGTACTTGTGTATTTCCAGTGAATGTACTGTATGTTATGGAAAATAGCATGCAAGTTATTCTGATGTATATTTTCTTGAACACATTAATCATTAAAAAATGTATCACCTTTTACCTACATTCAGTGTCTGAGGTTTCTGATTATTAACATATGAAGAAAACTTATTTAAGCCTAATGAATAAATGTGGTGAATCTATGGCGTGCAAACCCCGTATTTAAAATAAATTTATTAAATAATATAATATAGGCTTATATATAATATGTGCATAAAATGTGATGTTGCAATGAAATTTTTTTTTGGATTTTTTTTTCTTATATGCATTTCAAAAAAATTAATAATAATATTTGGATTAATAAAAATAAAAAAAGATGAAAATCTGAGCTTGGCAGTTTTGGCAAATAAACCCAGTAATAACACACCGGCTGTTAGCTCACCTTCCTGGACAATAAATGTTAGTGCTCTTGGGTACAACGCTCAAGCTGCTCAAAGTAATTAGTGCATTTAACTGGCCCACGAGCAAATTCAGCAACTAAATCAATGCAATGTGGCTCACAATCCATCATTCACATTAAGCCTCATCTGCAGCAGAAAAGGCCCTTCTTTGTCCACTTCTGCTTACTGTTTATCGTGCCTGACAGACACAAGCTTGTGACCCAACATGCCTCATTACCCTTGACACATGTGAGTCAATCTCCAGCAGGCCACAGATCCAGGAGCTCATTTCCAAACGCGAGCGCCTGGGCTTGTCAGCCCCGGGGATCAGCTGCTGATAAAGTGCTGTTTTAATGTCCATGTTAATGACTGAATAAAATGAAGCGGCACTGAGGCCCAGCTGAACAGGTTTGGCGGTTTAGTTTCTGCACGAATGTCACTGTATTCTATGATTTCACCAGTGGCCAATTATTTTGGAGGGCCCTTCACAGCATGAAACTGACATATATTTCCCCTAAGTAGATCTTAAAAAGAGTTCAGCATTCCCATTCTTCGTAATGACTGATGCATCAGGTTTTTGCAATCTTTGGGCACGGATGTTTTTTAAGTCAGTCACCTGAGCTGCAAATGCTATCAGAATTATAATTTCAGAGCTTTATAGTCGGAAATTAGACATTCTCTCAAGTCATATTTACAAATGGTGAAGCCTATTTGATCATGTATGTGGACCTGGAACACAAAACCAGTCTGAAGTCGCTGGGGTATATTTGTAGCAATAGCAAACAATACATTGTATGGGTCAAAATAATCAATTTTTCTTTATGCCAAAAATCATTAGGATATTAAGTAAAGATCATGTTCCATGAAGATATACCATAAACGTATCAAAACTTAATTTTTGATTACTAATATGCATTCCTCTTCATTTGGGAAACTTTAAAAGGCGATTTTCTCAGTATTTAGATTTTTTTGCACCCTCAGATTCCAGATTTTTAAATAGTTTTATCTCAGCCAGATATTGTCCTAACATATTTCCCCTGTTTTATATTATATGAAAAGGCTGATGTATCAAATGAGATGTACAACAAAAAACACCTTTCTTTTACATTTTCTATAAAAGGTTCAATAAATTATTCAATTTTTAAACATATGCTTTTCTGACTATGATTTCATATTTCAGGCTTTGCAAGGTTAAAAAAGAACTGAACATTTATGAAAATGTCACTATTTGTGTTTTAAAGGAATAAAGTCACAAAGGTTTGGAACAGCATAAGGTTGAGGAAATGACAGCAGTGAGGATTTTTGTTGATAAACTGGTTTATTGATTTTCCGTTTTCAATCTTACAGATCATTCGATTTTATGGGATTAGAAGGCGATCGAGTTGAATTTTGTGGAACTGCTTATGTAACTAACAAAAGCAAGTCAGTGAGCAAATGCTAACTTTTGGATAAAATAAAAAAAGTTCTGCTTTTTATTCCCATAAAGAAAAATGTTAAAAACTGGATTTCTCAAAACAAAAGCACAATACAAAAAAGAAGGGGGAAAAAAAAGAGTCACGGTAAAATGGAGTATCTAGTACAAACCCAGTGAGTGTACAAACACGGAAGCAATAAAACCAAACACATCCACCCTAACATCGATGTCACCAGACAGGGCTTTTACGCTCAATCCTGAGGTACTAGAGAAAAGGGAAAACACTTGGGACTATTTGTGTCACTTTCAACTAAAATACGAGCGGGCCAAAAAGACAAGCCACTGGTGAGAATGGAGCATCTCGCTAACGGGACGAGTTGGAACTGGAGCGGGAACGATGTCGTCTGCGACCCGGAGACCTGGAGCGGGAACGTCTCCTCACCGGCGAGCGTCGTCTCGGAGAACGAGACCTGCGGAAAGGACGAAGTGTCAGTTCACGATAAATCAGACGTGATTAATAACCTGCTCAAACACACAAGGTAGTCTGACTACTCTGTGAAACACAAGGATGAATAAACAGAAATGCAAGGTGAAAGGACAGATCTGACCGTCGCAGACAGTGTGACGGAGATCAAATTTATGTCTGTGAGAGAACTGGTTGGATTGGTTCCCATCGACCTGCACAGAAAACACAGGATGCCAGCAGGACTGAAAGACATTAGGAAAGCCAACCTTCTCCTCATGCGAGGCGGTGTGCGGCGCCACATGGGAGGCGGAGGAGGCATGCGGCGCGGAGGAGGAGACGGTCTTCTCGGGGCAGGGCGTATCCTCTGGGCCAGGACAGCTGTGGCTGTGATTTCCTGACCGTCGATCTGACCTGAGAACAGTAATGGAGTATTAAAATCCCTTCAAATGAACTGAACCACAGTCACCTGATCTGTTTTTTGTTAAACAAGCTGAAACTGAGAAATGTGACTTGCCAGCTAGCTAAAATATGTGTTTTTTGGTAACACTAATTAATGCATTCATTAACTTAATGAGCAAGACATTGGTTACAGAATTTATTAATCTTTGTTAATTAGGGCAGTTAATTAAAATGCCACTGTTCATTGTTAGCTCATAGAAGCTTTCGATTTTATACAATTGTGCACTCATGATTTTTCTAGAATAACTTTTGCTGCCAAATTATCCACTAACCTAGCTCATAATAGTATTTTTGTCAAATTATGATTATGTATGTATTTTTTTCAGTTATTTTTAATTAAAATTAAGTTTAACACACAAAAGAGTGAAGATCAGTTCAACAGAAGTACAGAAATACTACATTGATTTAAAATAAATAAACTGTGCTGGTTTAGTAAAGGAATCAGCCGACACACACCAAATTTTTTTTTTATAGATATGAAAATCGCTGCATCCCTAAAATGAGCCTTACTGTAAAGTGGTATCATTTTTAAAAAATGTTTTATTTTAGTTAACCTTTGTTTCAAGTAACGAACATGTTTTTTATGGTTTTAGTTAACAGCAGAAACCCTGAAACGGATTCATTTGTTATTTTGTTTTTTTATCCCCCCACACAAACCTCCATCCATGTGTTTGAGGGCTTTCTGGGCGTCCTCTGGAGACTCGAACTCCACATAAGCATAACCCTTTGACAGATTCGGGTGCAAACGGTCCGGGGGCATGTCAATCATCTTGATCTTTCCATAAGTCGAGAAGATCTCTTGAATATGTTCCTACAGGAAAACAAAAACAGAAACAGATCATCAATTAGCAATACAACAGAGATGAGCAACGAAGTCAGGATAAGTGCGGATGCACCAATACCAGTACCAGTGCAAATGTGCTTTTGAGTCTGCTGTTTGAGTAATAATTAAAAGTAGGTTTGTGTGTGTTTTAGGTTACAGATTTTATGAAATTGTATATATCAAATGATGCATTATTAATAATGCATAAATTTGGATACATTTCTGAACATTATATAAAGCCGATTTTGAATTTTTGTTTGATTTTGTTGACATTAGAGCTAAAGGTTTTACAAGGGAATTTTAGATATCACTATCACCACATAAATCTGAAAATACTGTCAAACACCATGTTTTTATGGAAAATTATATGGTATGAACGATAAAGAAACCCTTCTCTAAGAACCAACAGAATAGAAGGAGGAATAAAACTGGAAAGTTCATGTAAGAGCTACAAAAAAAAAAAAAAATGGAGACTTCAAGCTCAAATCTACAGACACAAATAAATCGTAAAATATAATAATTAAATAAAACCACTTAAATCCATTTGTGTGTACCTTGGTAACGTTCCTGGTGAGTCTTCCCAGATGAAGTTTGGTGGGTTTGGGGCTCGGGCTCCTCCTCTTCCTCTCTTTCTCATCAGTCCGTTTTTGTGATTTGGACCTGGTTAAAAGCACAGGTTAAGTGCCATGCCTGGTTTTCTCATGTATGAAATGTGTTGGGGGTCAAAAAGCCCAGAACCTACTTTGACCGCGAGCGGCGTCGGTTGTCGTGGCGGCGGCGGCTCGGGCTGGGAGACCCGGAGGACCCGGATGAACTAGATGACCGAGAGGAACTGGAGGACCCGGAGCGGCTGGAACCAGAGGAAGAGCTGGAGCCGCTGGACGAGCCGGAACTGGAGCCGGAGCTGCTGCTGGAGCTGGAGCTGGACCTGAGGTCGAATGATATACACGTGTTCAGAAAAGAGTCAAAGTATCACACAAACATGAGTCCTGATCTCCATCCCCTCTGACCTGCTGCTGCTGCCGGTAGATTTGCTGCGGCGCTTGCGGATCTTGTCTCGGCCGCGCTCCTTCTCCGCTCCCTCTTTCCCAGCAGCCTTCTCCTTCCCTCGTTCCCTGGGTTTGTCCTCCGAACGCTCCCTGCGCTTGGTTGGTGATGGAGCCCTGTGTGAAAAAGTCACATTTATTTAAAACAGTCTGCAGCAACAGATATATGATGAGAATTATTATTATTAATGACCACAATAAGCTCTCCTATAAAGACCATTATTATGACCCTCTTTAATATTACACTTCAGGTTTTAGTCATCAAAACTTGTATAAAATTTAGTAGCGAATGAAAAATGTGAAGTGAGTGCTAAAAACTCTCTTAAAGGAAGCAAATGATTTAGAAAGAGGAAGAAAAAGGGTGAAGTTACGAACCATAACCAAAATAAAAGGAAAAATGTCTAATTATAGTTGCGTTATGATGATGTTCCTCATTATAATAATTTTTCACATTTAAGTCACCCAATTTTGTATAAAACTTTAAATTTGTTCAATTTAAGCATTCAGTTTTATGCATTTTATGTATTGATAAATGCCGAGAACCAAAATAATTCTATGCACAATTTTATACTGAAGCATCGAGATGACTTTTTTTTTACTTTTTGTTTCAATGCAGTGCACCACATAAAAAAATGCAAATCAGATAGTTTAATTTAAGAATATTCCAACAATATAAAACAATATTTTTAAATGAATGTAGTAACGTTAAATCAATCATTTATGTAATTCACCAAAGGCATTCAATGTGCATGCCAACAAATACAACTCGTGGAAACTCCTAACGTTTTTTAAATAGTGCAAGTATAAATAGTGCATGAGAATAAATAAAACAGTCAAATTATTTATAGGAAGTACGTTACGTTTATCATTATTGATTCGGTGAATTCAACGCGCTGAGCTAATGCTAATCCCGCCGATATTGAACCCGATTACGCAAAATGTAAAAATAAACAAATAATAATAATCGCTAGCATCTCTCTGAGTGTACTCAACCTCATACACGACGGAAAAACAATGCCATATTATGAATATCGTTCTAAATAAAGGGTCAAACTTACATGATGAACGGGCAAGCGCTACACACTCAACGTCGTGCGTAACTACCGTCGCGTCTTTATGACGTTTGCGTGAGGACGCAGGCGTGACGCCGCTGATCCTGCGACAGGCGCACGGAGGCTGAGGGTCCGTTAACGCAACGGTCGTAAAGTAAACCACTAATGTGTGCATTTCAAAGAAACCTACTGCTGTTGTGTCGATAATATCAGAAGCACGTCATGGATATGCACACAAGCATGTGTGTTTACAATGGAGCAGATCGTCTCTTTGAACATAAATAACAGAAGAGCACAGGCGCAGTAGGTGAGAGATGCTTGGTTTCCATTGTTTTTGTTTACGTTACTTGATCACTTCGTAGTGTCGCTACATCCGTCTACACTTGCTCCCTGCAACAAATGTGTTGCAGCTGGTCTAAGCTCTTTGAAAAACTGCTTAAACCAGTCTAAGGTGGTTGGGTGTTCCTGGTGGCCTGTGTTCCTGGGGTTTGGGGTACAAAAAAAAAAAAAAAAACACAGTCTGAAACGTGATAGCATTACTGTTTGAAAATATAAACAAATAATGAACAGTATGCATATACATATATTAGTATTTGCATACTGCCTGTTATTAGTTTATACAGTATTTATACATTATACAGTAATGCTATAACGTTTCAAACTGGCGTGTGTGTGAGTGTCTCTCTCTCTCTCTCTCTCTCTCTCTCTCTCTCTCTCTATATATATAAATTCAAAATGAAATGCAATTGAAATGAGTTGTGTGTATATAATATTTAACGTTTATTTGATTTTTATATTTATTTTAACTGTATGTATTTTTTTTTGTTTCCCTTTTATTTAAATGTAACCCTGGATCCACTTTATTATTTAATTTGAAAATGAAATTAAAGTAACGAATATAACAATTATGTTCAAGTATTGTCAAAACATTATAAAACATTATATTCATCAGCTAAATCCAATCAGTGTTTTTGTTGTTATTTTTTCATTATTGTGTGTTTGTTTTGTTGTTTAATTTTTGTTTCAGTTGTAGTAATTTTTTATACATCAAGTGAAAATAATTTAAAATGAGAAATTGTATCCATCCATCCATCGTTTTTTTTATTTTATATATATATATATATATATATATATATATATATATCAATTGTGGTTAACATTATTTTATTTCAAGTAGCAAAAATGTCTTTAATGGTTTTGTTTCTTAGTTTTAGCTTTAGTTAAACCCTGAATCCAGCAAAAACCCTCTTACTTTTTAATTCATTATTTTGTGTGTTTGTGTGTTTAAAGATCTGTTAACCCTATACACGACTGAAAATTAAAATTGTGTGTGTGTATGTGATATAAAAACTACTAACAAGGAGCAGCAGTTTTTCAGGGAACATCATTTGTTTTTGCATTGATTTCAGGATCTACTCGAACAACCAGTTTTTTTAGTGTCAGTGCTGTGGTCTCCAGCATGGGCAGACTGGACGACGCTGCCAAGCGTAAGGTGGTGGAGCTGCGGGAAGCAGGTTTGAGCTTCCGTAAAATCAAAGCCGTGCTGGAGCTGGAGAACATCAAGGTGTCAGCGCAGGCCATCTACCTTTTCCTGAAGGAGTTTCAGGGCAGAGCTCGAAAGAAGGACGGAGCAGCTGCGAACAGCAGTCATTCGGTGCCGACGTCAGCGAGGGAGGTGGGCAGCTCTGAGACTCGGCCGGCCGGCTGGAGCGATCAGCAACTCAGAAACCTCCTCAGAGAAGCTTCTCGAGTCGCTGCCTCCCAGCAGGCCGGGTCGTCCTCCGATGGGAGAGGAGGACAGTCGTCCAGGACGGGTTCAGCAGGCATAAGAGAGGCACAAGGAGGGGAAAAAGATGAGGATATCCGGATTGTCAGCGTCACCTCATTGGCACAGGGTACACAGCACACTGGCGTCCAAGGGCCACGTTCAGGAGTGGGAACCGGAGCGATGAGTGGTGCTAATTATGTAAGACGACGACACACACCTTCACCTGCCAATCCTGTGCTGGTGGCTCGCAAACGACTGCTGGACAAGGCTTTGCTCCATAGAGCACGGGTGGGTGCAGTGTACTGATATACATTACATTTACATACACCACTATACAAAAGTAAAAAAAAAAATTATATATATATATATATATTTTTTTTTTATTCGGCAAGAATACATTAAATTAATCAGAAATGACTGTGAAGACTGTGAAGACATTTATAATGTTACAAATTCCATACACTTAAAATACAGTTATTTTCAAATACATTTTAAATGTATTTAAATTTATATTTAAATGCTGTCCTTTTGAGTTTTGAGGATCCTGAAAAAAAAAAAGAAATCATGATTTTCAGAAAAATATTAAGCAGCGTTTATAACATTGATAATGATCCAAAAAAAAAATTTGAGCAGCAAATCAGTATATTAGAATGATTTCTAAAGAATCTTGTGACTCTGAAGAAATGTCTAGTACAGTAATATAAAGCAAATTTGAATTGTAATGCATTTATACATTATTGGATGATTACATTGCATCAAAGTACATTATATTTACAATAAAAATGACTGTATTACAGTAATTAAATTCACATTACACAATAATGCACTTAAATATATATATATATATATAAATTCTGTTTTATTTTTGTGGCTCTGTTTTACCTTGATGTTTTATCTTGCATGTGTTTTGTGAAGGTCAGAGACAGCGTTCCTCAGAGCGGCCAGCAGGTGTCGCTGTCAATGAGACGAGACCCATCTTGTTTCTCTGGATCTGAAGGCAGGAAGCTTGCTTTAGCTCAGACATCATCTTATGACCTGACTACAGCCAGGCCTCCAAACATAGTGAGTTATGAAACATCATTAATCCAATGCTTTTATGATTAGAGATAGATAGAATAAACTTTAATAACCAATAACAATTATTTGGTGTGTAACATTGACAATATTGGTGTTTCTTTTGTTATTATGATTATTATTTTTCATCAGTGTATAGATTGAGGGCTTAAATAAATCTTTATTTCCCAGAGATCATTGCACCAAGGATCCAGTCCTCACAGGAGGTGGATTCACCAGCGGGTTAGCGCTCCCGTTCGTGCTCCTCAACACCCTCCGCGTGTCGGCATCCGCCTACCTGACCCATCCACCACTGGGACAACGTCCCAAAATCCAGCCCCCCCTGCACGGGTACAAAACGTGACCAACCAGCCCTCACCTCCTCCCCAGCGGAGCGGCCTGGACCCTGGAGCCGTGAGCGGCCTGCAGGAGCAGATCCAGCTGTTGGGCTCCGAGCTGAGAAGTTTGGGACTGGCGCTGAGGATGATGGTGGACCATCAGGGCCGACTGGAGAGAGAACAAGCCCAGCAGACTCAAGTCCAGAAACAGATCCTCAGCACCCTGCAAGACCTCGCATCCAAATACGACCCTCTGCAGTCTGCGTCTGCACCGGCGTCTTGTTCCCTGGCCTCCTCTGCGCCCTTCGGCCAGACTGCGGCCGGTCAGGGCGCTTACGCTCAGTGCAGCCAAGCTCAGACACGATACAACGAAATCCATGATTCTGGCCTAGAGAGCATTGAGGTGTTTTCTCTAGACCAGCTCAGCCCACCCAGCATGAATGGGTTTCAGCAGTGCCCGACCTCCGGGGGGCCCCCGTTCACCCACACACAAGCACGCACGCCAACATACACACACACACACTCTCAAACATTTGCACCCCAGTACACACAGCCACACACAGACTCCTTTACCGGGATGGATGATAAATCAATAGACATGCCCTCCACCAGTACAGACGGGTCATTCCTGGCCTGTAGCCCCCCTAACCAGTCCTCTAGTCTTCCGGTTTCACCACATGAGCCCGAGCTGAACATCATTAAGGTGGAGAACGCCTAAAAATAGCTCAAATCTGTACTTCACGGTCCAAATACTTTGGATTACAGTGTATTTTATTGTGCACAACTGTTTTAGCTTCCAAGACATTGAAACTCGTACAAAGTAAAAAAAAAAGTTTCCTATGTTTTCAGTTTTATTTAATTATACACAGTAATTTTGTCTTTTTATATGAAATATTTCAGTTTTTAAAAGAAAATAAATATCCGTAGACATAGTTTGTGCTGTTATTTTTGTATTACGGTTTATTTAAGCACAGTATCATAGTAAAACACTCACTGGTTTAGAAAATGAAAACCTGAACAGTAATAGTTTGTTGAATTATTATTTTTAGATGTTTAATACAGGTATGGTCTATTCTAATGTTTTAAGATTGAAATAGGAATGAAACTTCTGTTTTACAAATAAATATTTGATCATAAATGGTATGACTACATTTTTTTTTATTCTTCGAAATCAGCATCAGAACAAGTATAAAAATGAAACAAGACTGAATGATAGAGTACAACATAAATATTCCACATCGTATTTTCGCCTTAGCCTTTATTACTACGGTAAGCCTATGAGATGTAGGCTAGTTGTATTTTAGCGCTTGCGGCCCTGTTGGTCTATACACAGTAGCCAGAGCAAGAGATACATTAGATTTCTCTTGCATGTCTGACAGTGTAACATTAAGCAGAAGTATTTCTAATGAATTAAACCTGTATCCTGTTTTCTGTGTAACATTGAGAATATCACTATATATTGTTGCAACACCTCCGCCATGACCAGTCTGACGGGGCTCATGCTTATAACAGTGGTTTGCTGGAGTAGATTCATTTAGACCAATATACTCACAAGAGTCTGATAAAAAAAAAAAAAAACTTAGGCACTTGGAGGCTTTTGCATCTGAACTCTTCATGTATGAAGAGCTTGAGAGCTAACTGACCAATAGCTGCTAGAATTGTGCAATGAGATGCATCTCTTCATGTGAGGAGTGTCTGTCCATTACATTAGTCATAAATGTTATTGCTAGCGATCAGTTACATGTAATGGAAAAGATGTCAGTATAATTCATTAAGAACTTTAATTAACAAAATTTTAGGTTTTAATTGACTTATTCTAGTCTTCTTATGTGAATTTAATTGTGTAAAAACAATTTCCAAAATTTAATTAAATTGATAAAACAATTTGTTGAGTGTATAGTTTTGAAATATATGTAGGAGGTCAGGTCTGCTATTACTCATCTCAGACAGACAGAAACCACAAAGACCTTCACAAGAGTTGCATCAGATGAGCTTGATGCATCAGGAATAATTCAGCTCTATATTGATCTCACTGTGCCTGAAATGTTTCTAAATATTAACATTTACTTTGTGGTACCATTAATCTGAACAATGAGGTTCATTTTGGCTTATTTGCATCATCATCTCTTGATCGTAACAGAGTAAAACATTTTGAATATACATATTGTTTTGAAATCTAAGGAGCTGGTGTGGCAATATATTCTACTGGAGAAAGAGGAGCTAATTCCTCTATAAGAAAAATTTTAAGTCATTGCTGTCAGGAAAAGATGTGCTCTATTCTAGGAACCGACCAAGATAAGAACAGAAGACTGGCAATGAAAGCACTGAACAAAGTGTGTTGAATCTAAGATATAAGTACACATGCCAACATTTGTCCCTCTTGGTTTAATAATTATTTGTCAGAAAACAGTATTTGTTTGTATAATTTTAACATTATTAATTCAAAGGGATTGTATATATGCCTCTAATAAATGTTTTGTAAAATATTTTTGTCATTTTATGACATTATTTTGCCATGATACTTATATCACATCACTGAACTTTTTATTTCTTTTTATCTAACTGACAGTGATTGTCACGGCTGTGAGTAAGGACAGGAAGCAGATGCGAGTAATGGGTATTTATTGAGTTGAGTAATGGTAAGTAGATGATGGTGGGTGACCTCGACGGGGACCTCGACAGGGACCTCGACGGCAGCACAGACAGGTGAGGAGGTGTTTGACTGCGCCACCAAAGCCTGAATCGCACGACCAGATGATCAGCGGTAACACCCACATGAAACAATCAACATGACGTAACATGAGACGAGCAGGAGACGGTGCATTCATGAACCGTGACAGTGATAGCATATTAACTGCTTAATATTAAATGACTTCCTGAGTGCAATGCTGATTTTTAATCAACTTTTATTAATCAGCTTGTGGTTTTGTTGTGGGAGGCCACATTAACACCATGACACTTTAAATGAGCAATAGCTGCTAAAACCTGCACAATTAGTTTCTTTCTTGGGTGTTTGTCCCATTAAATTAATTCAAAAATAAATGTTGCTATCTAGCAGAAGAATGGAAAAGAATCTTCTCAAGAGTAAACAGATGAAAAATAATTAAATAAATGTACTTCTAGGCCTACATGAAGCTCATATTACTCATCTTGAGGAACAGAGAGTTTGTCCCACATGAAGCCACAGATCTTCGAAGCCTGCTGCATTGTCAGATGGACTTAATGCAACAAAACTAATGCAGCTCTATACTGATCTCACTGTCAGATTTGCCCACTGCTCCAGGGGTGTGTGTCCACGGTGTGTGTGTGTGTGCACTTGGAGGAGTTAAATGCAGAGCACCAATTCTGAGTATGGGTTACCATACTTGGCAAATGTGATGACTTTCTTTGAATTTATTATTATTTTTTAAGTTATGTTTTGGCAGTGGATTAGCGATGTCCTGGATTCCCTGCTTACATATCTCTATTTCTGTACATCTTCAACAGTTTCCATCTTGTACTATTATTACACATTTTGAGGAGATCAGGCAGAGAATATCTGGCCTTCATGTTAGACAGACAGGAACTCAAGAGTTTGTCCGACGTGAAACAGCACAAAAATCAGATCTCCACAAGTGATTATGATCTAAGCTACACGCATCACAGTCACGCTATTATTTCTTCGAGAAATTCAAATGGTACTCACTTCATTTTTTGTTAATAAAAAAAATGTATTAATTTTTGTTGTTGTTATTTTTTTTTAAAGAGCACCCACTGATGCATTTACCTTCTGTGAGAAACGCATTACAGTTTTCTAGTATGGTAGTCATCATTTATAACTTACACAAAATACCTTTCTGCTACTTTGGATGATACTTTTACACTGCATGTTACCACAAATCTGAAAATATGAATCTGAACTAAGAGGTTCATTTGGGCTCAGTTGCATCTCCTCTCTTGATCATAAAGCAGAAATGGATTATTAGTTTAGTACACATTACTTCCAGTTGAATCACCTCCTTTACAAGATTTAAAAAATTTAGATGAGTTGGTGTAACGATAAGACCTTTGTAATCATCGGGAAGAAGGAGGCGGGAACCGGCTTTAATATTCAAAATAAACACAAAACAGCGCACCAGCCCCTCGCGGACGACTGGTGCGCACAAAATAAAAAGCAAAACATAAAATAATGGCCCAGGACTGGTCCTCTCTCGTCCTTCACTATAGTCGCTCCAGTTTTATATCCTTCCATCTCCTACGTGGGACTCGATACAGGCGGTGGGGCGCAGGTGCAGCTCATCTCCAATCACTCCACCGGCCTCACTCCTCGTTCCCACGCCTCTCGGCCCCGCCCCACTCGCCACAGTTGGTATATACTGAATGGCCTTTCAGATATGGAGTAAAAGCCTTTGTAAGACTTGAACCTCAGACACGTTGGTCTTCTGAGATAGGGACAATACACACACAGTGTATTAAGATACAGACATCTGTTTCGATATCTCACTGAAAGAAGATTCAAGAAAAGCCTCTTCTCATCTATCTTTTTCATCCACTTCCTTCCTCTCACCAATCTCCCTTCACTTAACTCACACAGAATGGTCAATAGCAGAATATAATGTTCTGTGATACCCATTAGTCATGTTTGGTAGCATATGAGTTGCCTTAGTGCGACTGGTACAATGGTTTCAATCTTACGAGAAGTAGACTAACAGGTGATACAGATACTAAGAGTTTAGAGATGGGGAGCATGGGGTGCAAAATCTTTTCAAGCAAAAACAAAGACAAGGCATTATTTGGGTACTGAATGCATTTTATTGCTAAGTAGAAAATCATAGCTGCTTGATTCCTCCGCATTTTCTTGACGATGGGAAGGTGGCGGAGCTTAGTAGCCTGCCTTTTATCCAGCTGTCAGTGCAGACACATTTCAGAACATCAGAATCAGAATCAGAATCAGAATGAGCTTTATTGCCAGGTATGTTTACACATACGAGGAATTTGTTTTCGTGACAGAAGTTCAGTTACTAGCATCAGTTACTAGCAGCAGAACGGATTTTGGGAAGTTTATGGATAAGTTCATCACACATACGAAAAGGAGCTCCTACCCCTAAGAAGTGATAAACAAAAAAGATGATAATCTTACCTGCTTGCCAAAGATATCTGTCAGGTCATGTGACATCCCCCTTTCTAACGACACCGTTAGCCGCCACATATCTGACATGGCAAGTGACGTTAAAGAGCAATTGCTAGCTAACATAATGCTAATCCAGTATGCCCTACAGCTTGATGAGGCAACTGATGTTGCAGGGCTAGCACAGATATGTAACAATGTCAGGTTAGTAATGCACTAAAATTCAGTTGAGATGGAGCATAGGGCAAACCAACTGGATCTTAAGAGATTCGGCTAACACTTGGTATTATTTCAAGTTTACTGTAAGGGCTAAAGTCGTGACCTCTGACTAGAAATGATGATGCTTTATTCAAGTGTGTACAGATCTATGGGGACTAAACAAAATCTACTTTTAGAATAAGCAGGCATAGGAGCGGCCAAGCACCAACATTAGTAAATTGCATCGTGTGATTCATTTTAATACTCTGTGTCTGAAAGGGAAACTCCTACAAATGCATATTCAATAAGGTCAAGCATAAACATAACTTTCAGTGCTAATTCTTCACTGCATGTCTTTAGTAAATTTATTTTTAACAGCAAAAGATGGTAGCTGTTAGTAAATCTGGCCCCATGTTAGAATGTGATCGTGGGGTCTGCTAATGACCAGTGCAAGATCTCTGAGGACATGAGAATCCCAATGAATGAACACAATAAGAGCAAAGAGTTAAAGAGATTTTAATTTAAATTAATTTAAATTCAATTATTTTGTGCACCGAATTATGGGGTGGACCTGGTTTTTTTTTTAGTGTCTATAAACATACTGATACATATATGTTGTCTGTGAACTTGTATGAAATCATATAAGTTGATAAATTCTACAATTTACAATTTTCGTATGTATATATATATATATATATATATATATATATATATATATATATATATATATATATATATATATATATATATATATATATATATACATACACATGCTTACATATTTACATACATCTGTATGTCTTCTTAAATGGTTTTCATCATGTGCCATTACACATTTATACATTTTAATGAGATCAGGCTGAGAATATCTGCCCTTCATGTAAGACAGACACGCAAGAGTTTGTCCAGTGTGAAACCTCACAAACACCAGACCTACACAAGTGATTATGATCTAAACACACACACACACACACACACACACACACACACACACACACACCCACACACACACACAAACACACACACACACACACACACACACACACACACACACACACAGAGAGAGAGAGACTGTCAGGTATATAAAACAGCCAATTCTCTCATCTTTTGGTTTGAGTCAACTCTCTATGTGGCGGACTTCTCTGATCTTTTGATCTCCTCTCATTGTTGCTCCTGAACTTCTACAACTTCAACTTCTGACAACAAGAAAGAACAATATTCTCAGGTAAATTTGGTGTTCACATGAAAGATTAATGTACATATTGCTTTCTATTATACTCAGTGTCATTGGTTTAATATTTGTGAGACACTGTTGTGATCTCCTCTCTTTCAGTATCTGCTCTTCACTATAGACGGTTTTAACTGCGTTTGTAGATGGCACCGCAGCCAGACCGATATACACAACACAGACCGGAAGTTAACTTAGGTCCAGGCGCGTGCGCCCGATGAAACCGTCTATAGATCTACAAGATCATCTGAGGGATCTGACTGAATCAAGATGCTGCTGATCATTGAAGCTCTTCTTCTCGTTTCAGCTGCTCTAGGAAAGGTAAGATTGTGTTCTAGTATGAATATTACAGACATGAATACTGATGATTGATTATTATGATCCCTGTTACTGCAGGATCACAGAGCTGCTGCTGTTGAAGGAGTGATATATCCACTGGATATGGCACTGAATTCAGTTGATGATCGATATGAGAAATGTACAAAACAAATGGCAAACCTGGTGGAGAACAAATATCTGAAGCAAGAAATGTCTAACCCCGAAACTGGCTTTGGAAATGCTTGGAAACTTGCTGAAAAGAATCACAAGCCACCAGGAGAGAACTTGAAAAAGAATCATTTAATCTCCATTTATGTGTACACTAACTCAAAAACATCTGATGTATATAAGAAGTTTAATGCAGCTGATCGTAAAGACAAGAAAGAATATGAAAACAAAACATACAAATGGTACTCACTTCACTTTCTGTTAACAGATGCAGTACAGATTCTGAAGAAAACACAAAATACATGCTATGATACTTATCATCGTACCAACGTTGAATTTGATAAGGATGTTCTGAACAAAGAGGTTCGTTTTGGCTCATTTACTTCATCCTCTAAGAATCGTGAGAGTACATCAGATTATGGGTCTAAATCTTGTTTTCAAATCTACACTTGTCAAGGTGCTGATATTACAAAATATTCGATGATTTCTGAGGAGGAAGAAGTGCTGATTCCTCCGTATGAGACGTTTAAAGTCACTGCTGTCAAAAGAAGAACAGATGAGCCTAAACTCTGGTGTGAAACTGTCTATGTGTTGAAAAGCATTGGAACAAAAAGTGACCTGAACTGTGCTCTATTTAAGAAACAATCCAATACCATAAGGCTTAAATTCAATCAATGTATTACAATAATGTACATTTCTATATAGATTGTGTTTTTCTCAGTTTTGTTAAATACTTTTTTGTTAGAAAACACATTTTGTTTACACAACTTCAGCATAATGAAATAAAGTTACTTTTATGTTACTCAATTCAGTGGCCTTTAAGTGATTTTGATTGTTTTTTTGCTCATATTTACACATTTTTGATGAACAATTTCACACTTGCTATATCATAGCCACAAGTACAGCTTACAGAGAAAACAACAACAACAAATTAAATCAAATAAATAAACACAAATTTTATCAATAAAAAAAATAGCATTTTGCTTCTTGATGAATTTAATTTGTTTCAGTAAACTTAAACATAAATTCAATCCACCTAAACACTTAAAAATAAAAACTGGCTTAATATTTATAGCGTAAATTCTAATAAGAAATTCTAATTCATTCGTTTTGTTCAACAAAACATTTATTTATTCAAGTCGTCTTATGTGAACTTTAGAAAAAGCTTAACTCAGTTTGATTAAGTTCACTAAACATTTGCATTTGAAACATATGTAAGGATTTATACATGAGTCTTAGACAGACAGTTGTGTTCCTAGTTGAAACCACACAGACCAGACTTTATCAGAGGAGATGAGAAGATTCACTCTAAACTCTTACTCATTCGAGCCGCATGTTAGAGATGTGAGTCTTTACTCACTTCAGATCTTGCTAGAAAAAAAAATTACAAACAAGAACAACTTCATAATAAACAGACATAAATCAAAATACTTAATATTTAAAATATAACAAAAAATATTGTAACCCTTAAGGGCCCACTTTATAAGTCCGTAAACCAGATCGTTTTGTGAGCTATGCAGTGTCCTGAGTTTAGCTCCAACTTTTCCTAAACATGCCTGCCAGGAAGTTTCTAGTATGCTTAGTAAGACCTTGATTAGTTGGAACAGGTGTGTTTAATTAGGATTGGAGCTAAACTCTGCAGGAGACCAGCACAGCAGGACAGAGTTTGGAAACCCCTCTGCTATAAAATAAATGATGCCTCTGTTGACATTGGTTTAGTTAAAATTGTAGGACAAGTTGTAATATTTCTTCGGTCAGTGAGCTGTTTTGTGTTCATACAAAATCATATTTTGGGGAATTAATTCCTTTATTGTAATGCAGTTTTCACTTTACAGTGTGGTCAGACTTTACAGAACCATTGTAAAATGTTATGAAATTTATCAACAGTTAGTGATGTGACATTTGAACCGAGGCATCGGAGCTTGTGTCGAGAAAAAAGGGGCGTGCCAGATGAAGCCGCGATTCGAGGCTTGTGTTGTTGACATGAAAATCACGTGACTGATGACCAGAGTTGGGTGTAACGCGTTACATAGTAACGCGTTACTGTATTCTAATTACTTTTCGTGATAACGCAGTAATGTAACTCATTACATTTAAAATAAATGTAATTTGATTACAGTTACTGATGTCAATAAAATTACGTTACTTGCGTTACAAATGTATTGGTAAGAAAAAATATTAAAGTAAATAAATTAAAATGCATTTTTAATCACGTTTTGGGGCGGCTGCGTCAGTTATTGAGCATGCGCTTTAATGAATTACCGGAGAACTCGTGCTGTTAAAATGGACGGAGATTTTTGTTCAAGATCGGGAAGGAAGGTAACTTCTGGACAGGTGAAGAGAGCTGTAGCAGCGTGTGTGGTGGAGGAAATGCTGCCCTTGTCGACTGTGGAATCGCAGTCATTTAGAGACTTGCTTATACGATGATAGTGACGGACAGCTCTGTACCCTTGCAGGACCGAAAGACATTTGCAAGGTATCTAGATAAATGCTATGCGGATGGAGGGCTGTCACTTTTGTGTAAAAAGCTTTTTCGATTTTTAAGACATAAGTGTTCACTGAATTGATTGTAAAATCGATTTTCCATGTCTAAAAAAAATACGTTTCCTTTTTTTTCAACGCCACATAGAGCGCTTGGAAACGCACAAGTCAGCAATATTTCTTATTTATTGGCATTAGAGCTTTAATCTGGCCTTAAAAGTTAGGCCCGACAGGACCGAGCTCGACAGGTTTCGGCCCGAGCCCGAGAAGTATTACATTTTGATTGACAGCTTTTTAAAAGCCCGAACCCGTGTGCAGCGCAGCCCGACATTCAGATATGCGCATACACACACAGCTCTTTTGCCTTTTGTCAACAATGAGTCATTTATACATGTTTTAACATAATTTATTCATAACTAACTAGGCCATAACATAACTAGGCCACTTGGAAGTTGGAATAAAGAAATAAAATAAGTCCTCTGTAACATCGTAACATCTCAGCACTCTAAATAGACATAGACTCATTTAGCCTATAAATAAAAAAACGCACCAATAAAAACGAGTCTTTTTTAACAGATTAAATTGAGATAAATTTTTAATTAAGATGGGTATTTGGCAATAACGAAATTAAGATAAAGGCTCCGCCGGGTTTGCTTCTCCACATATCAGCTGACATTTAATAATAGAATAATGCCAACATTAGCGTAAATACTCAGTCCACATTATGCATTTAAGCCTTAATGGATATATAGTTATCATTTGAAAAACCTTAACACGCAGAGATTAGGCTAGGTCTACATGTTTTTGTGAAGGAAAATGATTGAATCCACTGTAGATGTCTTCAATGTGTTCCATGCGCTCACTGATGGTGCGCCATTATTCACTCATTATTCTCATTATAAACATGGTCAAAACTTTTCCACACCTCAGAACTTTGCTTTAGTTGCTGGTGCAACCAAAACGTATTTTCGACAGAGGCAAGCCTCCGTTGCATCTACTCAGCATCCATTTCACATCTTTCTCGCGCTAATCGAAACACATCACATTCATTTACCTCACAAACTGGAGCGCAAGCCCGAGCCAGCGTAACATGATATAAAGTAAGCCATAACACAAGTTTTTTACATCTATATTTTTTTAATTGTTTAATTATTTTTAAATAAATCGATAATTATTTCAAAATCGATTCCCTATTTTCATTTTCGAAACTTTTTTTGTTTGGTCCGATCGATTGTGCAATCGATTTTCGAACAAAAAGTGACAGCCCTATGCGGATATGGAGTATGTACTTAAAAAAACATTCGATCGTTTGGAATATGTCTCCACAACCGCAGACATCTGGACTTGTAATAATAGAAGCTTCCTTGGAATGACACCCATGTAGTTAAGACATACTGTAGATACATTTAAAAAGACTACAGTTTTCATTGTTAGGCAAGTTTATGTTAAGAATGTTAAGTTATAGAAATGCATTGCATTTTTAATTCAAGTTGCTGTTTTCATATTTCTCTAATATTTTTCAGTCAATATTAAATTACGGAAAGAACTGAGTTTCACTTTGTTTGTAGTTTTTTTCCTTGTATGTTTAATAGGTTTTCAAAGTAACTTGAAAGTAAAGTAATTAGTAATCTGATTACTTTTTACATGCAGTAATCAGTAATGTAATCAAATTACAATTTTAGAGCAGTAATTAGTAATTTGTAGTGGATTACTTTTTTTGAGTAACTTACCCAACACTGCTGATGACAAAAGAGGCCTCTTTGTGTGGAGTGTCGGTTCCAGATAAAGGGGGTTCGAAACTCACGCCACCTTGTGGGTGTTGTCAGGAGTAGATGAATCAGTTGAAGTAGAGTGAGCGAGTCAGAAGGTGTGTTCGACATCGGCTGCGGCTGGATGCAACCGATCGGCGAGAGTAGCCGCGTGCAGGTGGGGAGGAGCTGCAAGCGGAGATATGAAGCCGGACACGTTGTGGCTCCCGTAGTTTGCTGCAATTACGTCAGTCATGGCAGATCACGTGGCGATTGCTTACTTGATCGCGTTTAAATATGTGTATAAGTGGTGTTTTGAAAAAAAAAAAAAAAGTGGTGTTTTGGAAGGGTGCCTTCCAAAACAAGATACCATATTGGATATATACTTTATCAGTATGACATGGGTGTTTCTGCTTATACAAAATGATAAAAGTAACCTATAAAAAAATTCCCTGGTGGGTATGTGTTTTTCAAGAAGGTTTCAGCAACAAGATTTACAGTGCCCTCCTGCTGAGCTTTTTAACATTTTAAACATAACACCACTGATTTTCATATACAGAAAAGCACAATTCTGTTGGATTTATATTGTGATTTAGACCAACTATTTGAAAGTGAACAGTGTTGTCAAGTTGTTAAGTTGAAGTTACAGCAAGTTGTTAGCAGTTTGCTAACCACATGAAGGTGAAGTATAAACACAGCTAAATAAACTAGAGAATATGAAGAAACCAAACAAATGGAGGAACATAATGTATTATGTATCATTTGTATAGGAGCATTTATGACCACATTAGATTGTATGCTTTTTAGATTAACATTTTAGTTCTTAAAAATGCTCATTTGAATAGGTTATGCTGCTGAATACTGTAAAAGGTCTGTATATAAAAGAAAGTCATGCAAAATAAACATACACAAACTTTATATTAACAATAAAGTAAATACAGTAAAACAATATTTAATAAATATGATTTATAAGATGAAGACGACATAAAAACGTATTGAACTGTTTTTAAAGTCCATATGAGAATTTCTGAAACTGAAGCCAACTCGCAATAAACTTGAAACGCACGTCATCGGTGTCATCAGTGAATCCAGCCAAACGTGGATCAGTTGTGTCGTCATCAGAACCTGTGCAGCCGCTCTTCAGAAGCTGCGCTGGCTGAGTTCTCCGGCTACTCTCGAATCGCTCTCGTGGTACTTTGACGGCACACGTCACAGTCACGTGGCGTCAGCGCTGTATCAAGTCGGACAAAATTTCTAACCGGCATGCACTGCTTCAAGTCAGCCGACGATCGGTTTGCGCAAAACTGCATGAAGTCGAACAAGCCTAGAGATAGAGTTAGATAGTTGTGTCGTCATCGCTATTGTGTCATATATGTGTTAGGGCTGTATATTATTAGATTATATCAGGTTATATTAGTTATAGTATATTGTTATTATTAATTAAAGTAGTTATATTATAGTATTGTTATATTAATTAGATAATATTTTTTGGATTGCTTTGGTTTTTTGGATTTGGACTGGACTGCTTTTTGATTTGGATTGCCCTTTTGGATTTGTTTGCTTTTTGTGACCTCTTCCTTTTTCCTTGTAATGGAGCCAGCAAGAAAAAGGAAATCCTCCCATGTCTGGGAGTTTTTTGAAATGGTTGGTCACAATAAGGTATGTGTATTATTATTGTTTTACTGTCTTGATCTAATAATAATACTCACTATAAGGCTATATTATATTTCATGTCTATTCATTTATGTTTCTAGGTGAAATGCTTGCTGTGCCTAAAGGAGCTGACATACAACAATAACACCTCCTCCATCTTTATCAATCAAATCTATATTTATCCAAAGTGAATCTCACAAGATCTGAGGATCCATAGTATATTGGGCTCAACATAAACATCTGTATCCTCATTTATACCAGCTGCCACTGACATTTTTATGTTCCCCCGTGTCCTCTGTTCCATGCGAAAGGATCTTTTCCAAGGCTGAAGAGGTTCTGTCCAAAAGGAGGAATTTTCTAAGCCCCAACACACTTGAACAAATTCTGTTCCTCAATAAAAAGAATGTGTGATCCTTCCTTCACCCACCCCAAACGGCAGTGTTGCAGTTTGTTCCTCTAAATCATAGTCCCATAAGCACAACACTGCACTAAAACTAGTAACAGTTTAATGCACAAAACACACCAGAAACAAATCTTAACCTTTCCAACCCCACACTTTTTTTGTTGTAATTTGCATTATTACACTCCCTCCACCATAAGAACTACACTCAACACAGTCTCACTTTTGTTGTTCCTACTGTCACTATCCAAACAATTTACGAATAATGAATGAACTGTGTGTGACAGACAGACAGAGAAACATATTTTATTTGATACCCAGGCAATGGACAAATGTCTGCTCAGGTCATTGATTCAGTATGTTTTTATTGGTCTGCTATTTCTTTGCACAGTAGCTAGGTCTCACTAGTGAGCAATAATGAATGAAGATTCGAGTAATGAACCTTTTGGTGAAGCAATGGGCTGAGAGGTCTCAGTGGTTCAGGAAGCCTCATTTTGCCATCACTATCAACAGTCAACAGTCTTTATAACAGCTTCAGACAACAGCAGTCAAAAGTTGCTAACATATCTGTGATATAATCAGCTGTTCTAATCCAATCAATGAATGATGATGTGGACAGGTGAAGCCAGGTCATTGTAACGCGTTTGTAACCTACCGGCCACTGTCTGAAGTTCAGTATTTCTCTTTATTTAAAAGAGTTTCGTCAATAATGATTCCTAGGCAGCACTTTAAGGTCTGGCTCAGATTATGAATAGGTAACCAGTGCATACTTCCTGGTTCTAGTAAGAACTCTTGCTGCTGTATTTTGGACTAGCTGTAGTTTTTTTATTAAGTGTGCAGAACCACCCCCAATAAAGCATTACAATAATGTAACCTTGAGGTCATAAACGCATGGACCTGAAATAGGACATATGTCGATTTAATCATCATTAAAATGGGACTAAACCCATATGTCAAATCATTATTAAATAATAATAAAATGATATAGCCTATATAATGTGACATAGAACTAACACAGGACTCTTAATATTAAACAGCAGATACCACCACTAAACATTTACAAAAGAAATAATAATACAAATTACACAGAATGAAACTAAAAGTTTCATAATGTAGGAAAGCAAACATTTCCTGTACATATATATATATATATATATATATATATATATATATACAGTGGGTACGGAAAGTATTTAGACCCCTTAAATTTTGCACTCTTTGTTATTGCAGCCATTTGTTAAAATCCTTTAAGTTCATCTTTTTCCCTCATTAATGTACACACAGCACCCCATGTTGACAGAAAAACACAGAATTGTTGACAATTTTGCAGATTTATTGAAAGGTAAAAACGGAAATATCACATGGTCCTAAGTATTCAAACCCTTTGCTGTGACACTCATATATTTAACTCGAAGAGACAGAACAGATCTGGCCAAGGTAACAAAACATTTCTGCTGCACTTAAGGTTCCTAAGAGCACAGTGGCTTCCATAATCCTTAAATGGAAGACGTTTGGGGCGACCAGAACCCTTCCTAGAGCTGGCCGTCTGGCCAAACTGAGCTATCGGGGGAGAAGAGCCTTGGTGAGAGAGGAAAAGATTTATACTGCTGCACCCAGGGAACAGTTTGGGGTTCGGTGCCTTGCTCAAGGACACCCCAGTCGTGGTATTGAGGGTAGAGAGATTACTGAAAATTCACTCCTCCACCTACAATTTCTGCCGGCCTGAGACTCAAACACGCAACCTTTGGATTGGGAGTTCGAGTGTCTCTAACCATTAGGCCACAACTTCCCAATGATTATTGATTATGTTGGTTATGTGAATAGAAATATAGACTATGTACATCTGTTCGTGTGAGTGTGCAATTTTGACTTGTGCAAAACCATAATATAACCTGTAGTAACAGTAACATGTTTTTATATCTAGCAGTAAAATATAGTATATCTCTATGTGTGAGTGTACAATAATGACTTATGAACAAAACAATAGTCCAGTAGCCTGTACCAAACTATAGCAGCTGTAACATTAATAATGTGCAACATTAAGAAATCGCAGCAATAACATTTACAAATGTGTTCAGTACACCTATTCTATGAGATAAGTGACATTAGTCCACTGGCTACCCATTTAAAGGTCTAATGGCTGAGGGGATTGTATTTTGCACTACTGAGGATAGGAGTGGGAACAGTCTGTGTTGTGGGTGGGTAGGGGTCCTGAAGGATGGAGCCTGATCTTCTGTGGACTCTGCGGTGGTAAATGGCCTGGAGAGAGGGCAGTGGAGTCCTAATGATCTTCTCCGCAGTCTTCACCACTCTCTGCAGACGATTGCAGTCCCTCACTGTAGTGTCACCACTCTCTCAAAACACTCCATGATTAGGAGTGAGTGCTACTGGCCTTTAGTCATTCAGATTTGAAACAAGCATTTGGTTTCTCTTTTAGGCTCTTTACTCCCCACATAGCAAACGGACTTGGCCCACATGTGATAGATCAGTGTGTGTCCCATAGTAAACCAAATAAATATTACATGATAACGGTTAAATACTCTCTCTCTTTCTTTTCATGTAAGGATTCTAAGATTATTTGTACCAATAATACTTTTTTTTTTTATTTTATAAAAAAATTATAATTAAGTGCGGTTTAATGCACTTGACTTGCTTAATTTTAAATGATATGTTTCATTCTGTTTTGACTTTGCCATTTCAAAGACTACATTTTAACAATACTACACTGTACATTAAAATGTATGTGATCATTTAACCATCATCATGCAATCTTGTATTTATCTTGTTTGTCATGGGTCACCATACTTGGCTGAATGTCACGTCACTTTCACTTTTGATGGGAGGAGTGTGGCCCAGATCAGTCCAGTGATATGTGGCCCAAATCAGGCTTAGATCTGGCAGCATATTATGTGACCCATGACAAACAAGATAAATACAATATTGCATGATGATGGTTAAATGATCACATTTTAATGTACAGTGTATTGTTAAAATGTAGTCTTTGAAATGGCAAAGTCAAAACAGAATGAAACATATCATTTAAAAATTAAGCAAGTCAAGTGCATTAAACTGCACTTAATTATAATTTTATAAAAAAAAATACCAATTATTATTATTGGTACAAATAATCGTAGAATCCTTACATGAAAAGAAAGAGAGAGTATTTAACCGTTATCATGTAATATTTATTTGGTTTACTATGGGACACACACTGATCTATAATAGAGAATGGGGGCACGTCATTTTTATAAGTATGCTGTAATGCACAAGCATTAAATAAAATGATCATGAAAGTATTTTATTTTTATTTAAATCCTGTATACATTTAATGCTTGGTGTGAGGAACAGATCCAAATCCAAACCGCATTCATTGGCGATATGTATCTCCTTTCTCTGTAGCTATATAGTAACAATTTAAAAATATGCCGTTAAGTTTTACAAGTTTTATGGCAGCGATATCAAACGCTCATTGGCTCTCGTCGGTTTCGTCAGAGATTGGGACATGTCGTGTTTCCGGTCATGCGTGTTTTGAACAGGGGGGCAGGGTTTCATATTTTTTTTGAAGCACCCCTGGCCGCCGCCATTGGCTAGCAGACCCCCCACCTGCTGTTAGCATTCAATTGACAAAGTCAAGGGAGATAATTAATCAGAATACTTACCAAAATTTGCTCCTATTCACGCTCTCCTTCTCTGGAAGATTCGGTGGGTGATTCACATTTCTCTTGGCAGAGCTATTAGGAGACTTACAGGTTGCTCACGTGACATCCACGTCATCAAGCTCCGCTTGAGTCTGCGCAGTATGCCTGACCCCCAGGAAGTGCGTGCTTCTAATTGACTTCATTTTTCTCCATTGAATCCAATGGGGTCGCTGTGTCCATTTTCTTTTACTGTCTATGGTTTTGAATGAGAAACACGTGCCTTGAAGGAGTGGATCGGGATAGTATTTTCAGCGTTTAACAACTTAAATTAGCGGTTCAATAAACGGATTCTAAATTAAACAAACAAAATATAAATGAAATGAAAAAGTTGTAGGCCTATCATGAAACTTTGAACCCCTGTTGGTAATATTTTGGGAGTACAGTCCGTGAATTGTACTGGTTAAAGTCACCAGTGGTGATAAAAACAGCAACAGGGTGAGCCGTCTAAGGTGCGCTGAAAACGTTGTGGACACTGCAGAGCACGGCTGTGGAGTTGGCTCGCAGAGGGATGTATACAGCGGCTTTAAAAACAGCAGTAAATTCCCTTGGTAGATAATAGGGACGGTATTTCAACAATAAAACCTCACACCTGGCAAGCAGTGCTTATAAGAAAGCCTGCATTCTTTTAAATATCATAATTTTTTTTCTTTTTTTTTTTCTCATGTTCAGTGGAAGATGGCAATTCTTTCAAGTTTCATACAACTTAATGATGACCGAATATTCATTTTTGGGCAAGCTATCCCTTTACATTTCAGAAGTCATGTACACTTTGACCAGTGGGTGGTGCTGTAACCAAACAAAAAAAATTGTGCAAATGTTTTTTTTTTTTTTTCCTTTCTTTCTCTTCAGGTACACATCAGTAAGAAGAGGAACGTTGATAACAAAGACTTAAAGTTAAAGTTGCAGTTAAAGTTGCAGAATTTGCAAACCTTAAATGAACATGAAAATGAACCGTGTATATATCATTTAAAGGGGTCATAGGATGCTAATTTTCCACAAGCTGATAAGATTCTGTAGGGTCTAAATGAAAGTCTGTAACATAGTTTGATTAAAATTTCTCAATGGTAGAGTAAAACACAACTTTTCTACCCTGTCAAAAACTACTCTTTTTAGAGCACTGCAGTTTTGTAGCTTTTTACTTTAAATGTTAATGAGCCCTGCTAACCCCGCCCCTCTCTTCGGAGCCACTCTCCCAGGGACTGTTTACTTTAGCCGCATTCCTAGTCAAACTTGCTAATTAGCACATTATTAGGAAAGGCAATTTGAAAAGATTCATTAAAAAAAAAAAAAAACATACACTCACTTCTTCTGTTGGTGAAGCTGGATCACGAATTATTTGCACAAACATAGATGTAGGGGAAAGTGGGATGAGTTGTGCCAGTTTTTACTCAAAGTGACTTTAAAGTGAGGCCATGACCGTAACCTCTTTCACTTTAGAATGTACATATATTCCATGATGTGGAGCATCCCTGAGAACAACAACTTTGGATCTGAAATAAATTGTTTCAGAAATATAGCTTTAGGGGAAAAAAAATGGTCTCGTGGCACAACTTGCCCCTGGTGTGGGGTAAGTTGTGCCTTTTGGGAGAATACATTGGGGTAAATTGTGCCAGTGATTTCTGAAGTAAAACAGAACTTTAATATTATGAACTGTGATGCTATATGAGAGCAAGACAAATTCAATACAAAATTACAAATTTAAGGTTTATTCAGATATTATCACCCTATTAAACTGTTGGAATAAGACATATTTCACCAATACATTGCACCGAAAACCATTTATTTCGGACGTGTACGATTTGAGAACCGATGAACTGATGATACTGCGCATGCGTGTAATTTTTCAAGTGTTTTGTTAAACATCGGAAAGTGTGCTAACATAACTATATTTTATTTTTATTTATTTTTTTATTAATGTTTCTAATCTGTATATTGTGGATTATGTATAGGCCAAAGGATTTTCCGGGAAGTTGGACAATAATTAAGACTCTAAAGACTCTTGTTTAATAGGAAAAAGGGATGATTTATGAAATATCTGTTCTGTATTTATAGTTAACGATGACATATTCACAAATTGAGTTTGTAAACAGAACATGAACACGAGTTAGCAGCTGATGATACTCAACTGCAGCACTTGCCAGTTAGAGCGGTTCTCGAGTCAAGAACCGGTTGCATCGGTTTTCGTATCATCAGTACACTTAACCGAAAACCGTTTCTGTTGGACGCGTCCGATTCATGAACCGAGGAGCTGATGATACTGTGCATGCGTGATTCAGCATTAAGCAGACTGACACATAGAGCGTCTGAACCGAACTGGTTCTTTTGCTGATTGATTCTGAACTGATTCTGTGCTAGTGTTATGAGCGCGGGTAAACCGAGGCCTTGAATGAAGGGCAATCGGGTGAAACGTAAGTTCATTTAATAACAAATACATCGCAATTGGATTATGTAAAGTAAGTGGATCATGGTTTCTGCGCTGATGACACCTAATTTATTTACTTTATATCTTCAAGACTTAAATCCTCTTATGCATATTATTGCTGTTACTGTATTTGGGTGCATTGTTACAAAACTTAATTGTAAACGTTTCATGATTAGGAGGTTTTTTAACTGACTAAAGTTATGATTACTGACTATATATATTAGAATGTTTGATAGACTTGACGCCATGACATCATCGCCAATGACGTCATAGTGTCGAGCATAAAAGAACTGGTGAACCGTTTTTTTTTTTTTTCAACCGGTTTGAATCGAACCGTCCGAAAAGACCGGTTCGCGGAAAAAAATCAAACTTCCCATCACTACTGATGACAGCTCAATCAGGGCGGTGCTAAACTAAGACCAGTCCAGTCTGTGCTGAAACGCTGTCATTCAAACTATCATGGGCGGGGGGGGGGGGGCTGTTTTTGTGACGCCACTAGACTCCACTAGAGGAGGAAAGTAACTACAGTAATTACAAATACTTTTGTCATAGTACTCAGAGGCATCATGCCCATTCAAACCGAGTGAGGCACGGGCCCCCTCAGATTTTCGAGCCAAGTAGATTTGGAATGCAGCTTACAAAAGACAAATATTTTTTATATTTTTATATTTCACAGGCGTGATGTGCAGCACATCACTAGCTGCTAAATTTAAATTTGCGTTTGCTGGTTGGCGCTGAGCCAGAGAAAAATGCATTAGATAAATCATTGCTTATTTGTTTCGTTCAGTGGGCGCATCGCTGACTAAATTCAGATTTCTTGCAAATTAATAATCTTATCAGAAACAACAAAGTGCAGATATAAGTACAATGTATGTAAGGTATGCATTTCAAAGTATTAACAGCTTCAGTGATTATAATGGATGTTTTTGAGAGTGCTTGATGTCAGTTAGTGTTGTATTGCAATTAAGTGCTTATTGTCTTCCACATTTAATCAGTCTAAGCATCTCTATCTGCCAGTGGTCTCAAAAGTATTGGCATTCATTACTCAAGTAGAAGTATAGATACTAGGGTTTAAAAAGACTTTTGTAGAAGTTGAAGTATCAACTAAAGGTTTTTACTCAAGTAAAAGTGTAAAAGTACTGGTTTAAAAACTACTTAAAGTATAAAAGTAAAAGTAATGTAAGGAAAGAAATGCCATTAAGAACAAAAGCTTGGGCCGCACCACAGGGGCCTATTGTGCACTACCCCACCTCCTCAAAAAATAAACATTTTTCTAAAGGCCATAGGCCATAATGTTATTAAAATGTTCATGTTGAAAAATTTGGAATGCACTAGGCTACATGTTTCAGCCGCATTTATGCCCATTGAAAATGAACTCATTTTAGTACAATGGAAATACATTAAAGAACTAGAGATATGATGACTAATTGCCTAAAAGTATTGTAATGGTGCAAAAAGTCAAACTTCAGAGGCATGTCATCAATAACCTGTCATGAGTCCAGACTCGGTGGTCCTCCCTCTCACCAACAGAGGGCACCACTTCCATTCTCCCGGACTCATCACCTTCACCCACTCACGCATTCATTTACACACCTGGTTCACTCGGTACACCTGTTTTGCATCCGCTCACTCACTCAGACACACACAGCTGATTCCCATTTGTTCACCCACATATATTCTCCTCTCTCCCACCACTCGGCCTGCCTGGATTAATTGTACTTGCAAATGTTGATCTGTGTTTCTTTAGTGTTTGTTCCTCGAGTTGTGTGTGGTTTCCTGGTGATCGTGTTTATGCCAGTTTTGTTTTGCCTTGTTGGCCTTTTTGTTCTTTTTATAATAAAGTGTCTCTTCCCTGCATTTGGACCCAGAATTTGCTCTTTCCACGGCGCTGTCCCTACCGCGCCGTGGCATAACCTTTAATGGAATGTAAATGTACATCCAAGCTTAGCTGCAGGAATCTGCGAGGGCAATGGACAAGAACATTGGTGCAGGCTTAGTAACAATTACACTTGTATGGTGGTCTATTTACAATAAACATTATAGTGCTGTCAAAATGAATGTTTAATCTAAGTGTTTAATTAAAAACTAAAAATGAAAAATAAATCTTGATAGCTTCCTGTATTCGCTACATACGTCTGCTATGTCCAGTGTTGTGGGGGGGTAAGGAGTTACAAAGTTGGTATAGTCTACTTATCACAACATTGTCAATCGCGTTGTCAATCGCAAACGATAATTTATTAAAATGTCTCTCTACCGAACTACCTACAGTAGCTTAATTTGTGGAGGAAGAAGAGAAAACACCCATTTGGCAAATGAGCCAGTGAGAAATAATAACTTTTAAGTAGGTTCCAGTGCTTTTCGATACTTTTTCAATTCAAGTTTATTTGTATAGCGCTTTTTACAATACAAATAGTTACAAAGCAACATTACAGAAAATTATGTTTCTACAATATTTAGAAGTAGCTAGCAGTTTGTGCACGTTTGACAGGATTTTAGAAAAAATAAATAATAATAATAATAATACAAGATGTAGTCAGCTAGACGATAAACTATCAATATTATTAATCAATAGTTATTATATGATGCAGTCACACATGTAGCAATAATTGTTAGTTCTGTTTGTTGATTCAGGGTTAGCATCATCTGGGGTCCTCTGAGGGTCAGCATCATCTCTTCTCAGGTGTTCTGGATCCAGACTGGAGCTTGTGTAAATCCTAGTTACCACGGGATGAAGATCCAAGCAGAAACAGAGAAACAAATAGAGACATCATTAGCATAGCTGCTGCTCCAACAAAGTAAAATTAATTAGTTTAACCCAAGCTAAAGAATAAGAATGCAAATTTGATCAGATACAACTATACTCACAATTTAAGATAAATTATTCGAATGCTTGGCGAAAGAGATGCGTTTTTAATCTAGATTTAAACAGAGAGAGTGTGTCTGAACCCCAAACTTTATCAGGAAGGCTATTCCAGAGTTTGGGAGCCAAATGTGATAAAGCTCTACCTCCTTTAGTGGACTTTGCTATCCTAGGAACTACCAAAAGTCCAGCGTTTTGTGACCTTAGGGTGCGTGATGGATTGTAGCGTGGTAGAAGACTAGTTAGGTACGCAGGAGCTAAACCATTTAGGGCCTTATAGGTAAGTAATGATAATTTGTAACTGATACGGAACTTAATAGGTAGCCAGTGCAGAGACTGTAAAATTGGGGTAATATGATCATATTTTCTTGACCTCGTAAAGACTCTAGCTGCTGCATTTTGGACTACCTGTAGCTTGTTTATTGAAGAAGCAGGACAACCACCTAGAAGTGCATTACAATAGTCCAGTCTAGAGGTCATGAATGCATGAACTAGCTTTTCTGCATCAGAAACAGATAACATGTTTCGTAGCTTGGCAATGTTTCTAAGATGGAAGAATGCAGTTTTTGTAACATTGGAAATATGATTTTCAAAAGACAAATTGCTGTCTAATATAAAACCAAGATTTCTGACTGTAGTAGAGGAAGTAACAGTACATCTATGAGTATGTCATGATCTATGGTGTCGAACGCAGCACTAAGATCAAGTAAAACTAGAAATGAGATGCAGCCTTGATCTGAAGCAAGGAGCATGTCATTTTTAAAACGGTACCGGTGCCTAAACGGTGCCTGAACCGATACTTTAAAAAAAAAGAACCACAAAAAAAAAAACACTATGGATAACATTAAAAAACATTACAAATATTTAAAATAAATCCATAGCTTTCACCTTGGATGCTCTCATTTCTCAAGTTGTGCTTCCCTTAATCTAAGGCTAATAAATGTATTTCACAATCTGGGTCATTATTTAATACAAAACCACACATAATGTTTCTACTGTATCTCTGTCACTCACTCTGATATTTAGTTAAGATGAGTGCTTCAGGTCACTGTCTTAAATCAGTTCTGTGAATGACTGTATGCTCATTCTTTATAAAGTAGCAACAATGTCATTTGTAAAGTACAGTACTGTGCAAAAGTCTTAGGCACATTAGTATTTTCACCCCAAAAAAGGGTTTTAAGCCAGTTATTTATATCTTTTGCTGTAGTGTGTCAGAAGGAAATATCAGTTTGCCATTCATTTTAATAATAATCTAGAGCGATTTTGATTGAACAAGCAGTCTGACAATGGCAAAATGAATGTTTGGAAATGTAAACTGATATTTTCTACTGACACACTACAGCAAAATATATAGATGACTTGCCAAACATCATTCTTTTGGGGGGGGGGGGGGGTGTAATGCTCATTTTCACTCAATATCCTGTTAATCTTGAGTACATATAGTGTAGTACTGCATCCTTCATAACTCCAAAAAGTCATTAATTTTATTATATTCATAAGAGAAAGATAGTCTGTACCGATTTTTCCCGGAAAAACACGACCATCTGGAGACGTGACGTTTTTGCGGAGCTAAAGAATCACGAGCGCGAATAGGCTTTTGCGTTGAGAGCGTCTGGAAGCTGTGACATTATCGTGAGGGAAAAACCATCATCCAAAACAAACCATGGCTTACAGTTAGATTCAGCCGTTTATTTATGATCCAGAATCAGATCCCGAGGCTGAAACTGAACGAAAGCAGCAGCAGCAACGACTCGCTCCGAGCGGGGCTCGAACCGGGGTCTCCGGCATGGGAGGCGGACGCACTAACAAGGAGGCAGAGTTATTTGAAGCAGTTTTACTCAACGCCTGCGGTTCCAACACACGATCGTGACCCTTTTTCGTTGGGATTGCATCATCCTTAAGAAATAAACGATACGCAAATCCGTCGTCAAACTATGCCTTGTTTGTAAAACAATCAATCAATCAATCACCTTTATTTATATAGTGCTTTAAACAAAATACATTGCGTCAAAGCACTGAACAACATTCATTTGGAAAACAGTGTCTCAATAATGCAAAATTATAGTTAAAGGCAGTTCATCATTGAATTCAGCTATGTCATCTCTGTTCAGTTTAAATAGTGTCTGTGCATTTATTTGCAATCAAGTCAATGATATCGCTGTAGATGAAGTGACCCCAACTAAGCAAGCCAGAGGTGACAGCGGCAAGGAACCGAAACTCCATCGGTGACAGAATGGAGGAAAAAAAACCTTGGGAGAAACCAGGCTCAGTTGGGGGGCCAGTTCTCCTCTGACCAGACGAAACCAGTAGTTCAATTCCAGGCTGCAGCAAAGTCAGATTGTGCAGAAGAATCATCTGTTTCCTGTGGTCTTGTCCTGGTGGTCCTCTGAGACAAGGTCTTTACAGGGGATCTGTATCTGGGGCTCTAGTTGTCCTGGTCTCCGCTGTCTTTCAGGGCAGTAGAGGTCCTTTCTAGGTGCTGATCCACCATCTGGTCTGGATACGTACTGGATCCGGGTGACTGCAGTGACCCTCTGATCTGGATACAGACTGGATCTGGTGGCCACGGTGACCTCGGAACAAGAGAGAAACAGACAAATATTAGCGTAGATGCCATTCTTCTAATGATGTAGAAAGTACGGTGTTATGTGAAGTGTTTCCGGTTCACCTAATTAATGCAGCCTAAAAATCCTTTAACGGATTTGGATATTAAAAGCATATCAGTATGTTATGTGTATGCCAGGTTAAAGAGATGGGTCTTTAATCTAGATTTAAACTGCAAGAGTGTGTCTGCCTCCCGAACAATGTTAGGTAGGTTATTCCAGAGTTTAGGCGCCAAATAGGAAAAGGATCTGCCGCCCGCAGTTGATTTTGATATTCTAGGTATTATCAAATTGCCTGAGTTTTGAGAAAACAAGCATCTTCGAAATGCAGGGAACAAACAAAAACACTTGCACAACTCCGCTGATGCTCTGTAAAAATAAACTCCATCCACTGGTCCCTTAATGCTGTTTTTTTTTTTTTTTGGTAATCTGTGCAGGGTTGTCTTGCCCTGGCAACCAAAAACACATTTCTTTTGTGACTTTTCGCGACGCTCTCGCTCTGATCAGTTAATCGCTCTGATCAGTGAAATATCTGTGCTCAGACTCGCTATACGGGAGCGCGCGCTCTTCCGACAGAAGTGCCCGTAGGACCCATATAAGGAAATTCCGCTCCATCTAACGTCACACAGAGCCATACTCGAAAAAAACTTTCTGAAACTTGTGACAAACCGGAAGGAGTATTTTGGGAACAAAAATACTCCTTCAAACGTACAACTTAATTTTTGAAACTTTGTCCATGTTTAGCATGGGAATCCAACTCTTTAACAGTGTAAAAACTCAGTATGCATGAAATAGCATTTCACCTCCCCTTTAAGTGAAAATACTAACGTGCCTAAGACTTTTGCATAGTAGTGTATGTATAAAGTACGTATGATTAAATTTAGTATATTTAAATAAGTGTAGGTAAAATATGTGTTCGTTCATATGTGTTAAGGACTAGATTGTCGGTGGAGGAAACAGCTGTGATGTGACAAGCAAAAACTTTACAGTAGATGAGAAACCGACTGCTCCCTCGTGACCTTTTGTAAACCGTATTTATGACAAAGAACTGCACAGATACGGATTCTAACAATCTATCGATAAACTCATGCCTTGTGTCCTCTGCTTGTGTTTAAGTGCGCTTGCGCTGCTCCGCTCGCGGTCTACGGATTGAAGAGAGCACTGAAAGACGGGAGGAGACCGGTGATGTAATTTATGTCATGTGCAGGTGCAATGGATCGTGTACAAACCAATAGGGTGTCGGAATGGTATATACTTCTCATCCAACCACAATCAAATTCCCTCCATCCGGATGACGCTATTTATCTGGATAGTTTTTTTTTTTTTTTTTTTTTTTTGAATGATGAGAAGCCGGAATGAAAACAAGCCGAAATGAAATAGCAGTAACCAAGCTATTTTTAAAATGTAAGGAGTAGAAAGTACAGATACTTCGATACTACAGAAAAGTCGGCTGAAAAATAATTACTCAAGTATAAATACCCCAAGATTCTACTTAAGAAATGTAACGAAGTGTTTGAACTTCGTTACTTGACACCTCTGCTATCTGCATGTTATCAAGCTGTAGTGATATCTGATGCATTTATCCATATAAGAGATTTCCTGTGTCTCACTTGTGAAACAGACATTAAAGTACATGAGAATTAGGATTAGGGTTACCCTGCTCCATGCTCACATCATCTCATTTTGGGTAAAAATAAAAACATAATACTAAAGTTCTTTGTTATGCAATAACAACCGAACTGAGACCCAGATGAAGAGGTGGTCTCGGTTCGGTTCAAACGAACTGTGGTACGGTTTTTTAAGGTGTGAATATGATCTGACCTCGATTCGACCCAATTATAAAAAGTACTGCACCGTTTGAGTTAATAGGCTCCCATAGTTGATGAACAGCAAGCCTTGAGCAAGGCACTGAACCCCAGTTGCTGTATCTATAGATGCCCACTGCTCCAGGAGTGTGTGTTCACAGTGTCTGTGTGCACTTGGAGGGGTTAAATGCAGAGCACCAATTCTGAGTATGGGTTAACATACTTGGCAATTGTCATGACTTTCTTTCAAAAATTTTTTTTCCGAAAGTTATGTTTTGGCAGTGGATTAGCGATGTCCTGGACGCCCTGCTTACATATCTCTATTTCTGTACGTCTTCAACAGTTTCCATCTTGTACCATTATTACACATTTTGAGGAGATCAGGCAGAAAATATCTGGCCTTCATGTTAGACAAACAGGAACTCAAGAGTTTGTCCGATGATTATGATCTAAACTACACACACCACAGTCACGCTATTATTTCTTAAACCACATACACAAGAGGACAATGAATCATTTATTCTCCATTTATGTGTATACTAACAGTGATTGAAGATGTTTAGTGTTAAACATTTTACAAATTACACCAACAAGAAATTCAAATGGTACTCACTTCATTTTTTGTTAATGGATGCTTTAACAAATCTAAATAAAAACCAAACGGCATGCTATAATACAGCATATCGAGAATGAAACGTTACATTTAATAAAAAATGTATTAATTTTTGTTGTTGTTGTTGTTGTTGTTTTTTTTAAAGAGCACCCATTGATGCATTCACCTCCTGTGAGAAACGCATTACAGTTTCTATTATGGTAGTCATCATTTATAACTTAAGCAAAAAACCTTTCTGCTACTTTGGATGATACTTTTACTCTGACGAAGCATCAGACCCGTTCTCACAAAAGTGATTGTCACATTTCACTGAGAATACTGAGAGGTTTGACAAACAAACTTTAATGCAATAGAAGAGCTTTCATTTTAATTAGGTTAAGTTATTTATTTTTATATTTGTATGCATTTGAAATATTTGATAGGTTTTATAAATGAGCATAATACTTATCATAGACAGACAGGAACTCAGAGTTTGACCTGCTTGAACCAAACAGACCTTGACCACACATTGTTGCATCAGATGAGCTTGATGCATCAGGATTAATTCAGCTCTATTTGATCTCACTGTGTTTTGAAATACATTTCTAAATGTGAATATTTAGTTTGTGTTACCACAAATCTGAAAATATGAATCTGAACTAAGAGGTTCATTTGGGCTCAGTTGCATCTCCTCTCTTGATCATAAAGCAGAAATGGATTATTAGTTTAGTACACATTACTTCCAGTTGAATCACCTCCTTTACAAGATTTAAAAAATGTAGATGAGTTGTTATATACTGAATGGCCTTTCAGATATGGAGTAAAAGCCTTTGTAAGACTTGAACCTCAGACACGTTGGTCTTCTGAGACAGGGACAATACACACACAGTGATCTGTTTAGACATTTCACAGAAAGAAGATTCAAGAAAAGCCTCTTCTCATCTATCTTTTCATCCACATCCTTCCTCTCCCTTCCCTTAACTCACACAGAATGGTCAATAGCAGAATATAATGTTCTGTGATACCCATTAGTCATGTTTGGTAGCATATGAGTTGCCTTAGTGCGACTGGTACAATGGTTTCGATCTTACGAGAAGTAGACTAACAGGTGATACAGATGCTAAGAGTTTAGAGATGGGGAGCATGGGGTGCAAAATCTTTTCAAGCAAAAACAAAGACAAGGCATTATTTGGGTACTGAAAAATATGACATATGAAAAAAAAAGTTTCATATGTTTTCAGTTTTATTTAATTATACACATTAATTTTGTCTTTTCATATGAAATATTTCATTTTTTAAAAGAAAATAAATATCCGTAGACATAGTTTGTGCTGTTATTTTTGTATTACGGTTTATTTAAGCACAGTATCATAGTAAAACACTCACTGGTTTAGAAAATGAAAACCTGAACAGTAATAGTTTGTTGAATTATTATTTTATATGTTTAATACAGGTATGGTCTATTCTAATGTTTTAAGATTGAAATAGGAATGAAACTTCTGTTTTACAAATAAATATTTGATCATAAATGGTATGACTACATTTTTTTTTATTCTTCGAAATCAGCATCAGAACAAGTATAAAAATGAAACAAGACTGAAACTTTTGTATTACCTTAAATTGACACATTATTTAACTTTTTATTTTTATTTACTAGCATATGCAACTTTTTTTGGCAGAGTTTGACAAAATGTTAAATAATGATAGAGTACAACATAAATATTCCACATCGTATTTTCGCCTTAGCCTTTATTACTACGGTAAGCCTATGAGATGGAGGCTAGTTGTATTTTAGCGCTTGCGGCCCTGGTGGTCTATACACAGTAGCCAGAGCAAGAGATACATTAGATTTCTCTTGCATGTCTGACAGTGTAACATTAAGCAGAAGTATTTCTAATGAATTAAACCTGTATCCTGTTTTCTGGGTAACATTGAGAATATCACTATATATTGTTGCAACACCTCCGCCACGACCAGTCGTAACAGAGTAAAACATTTTGAATATAAGTATTGAATATAAGTATATGTACAGTTTTCCTCACTGTACATGTACAATTTACAATAAAACGAACATTTTGAATATACGTATTGTTTTGAAATCTAGGGAACTGATGTGGCAAAATATTCTACTGGAGAAAGAGGAGCTAATTCGTCCATAAGAAAAATTTAAAGTCATTGCTCTCAGGAAAAGATCAGAAAGATCTCTGGTGTGAAAAGCTCTGGTAACCTGAACTGTGCTCTATTCTAGGAACCGACCAAGATAAGAACAGAAGACTGGCAATGAAAGCACTGAACAAAGTGTGTTGAATCTAACATTATTAATTTAAAGGGATTGTATATATGCCTCTAATAAATGTTTTGTAAAAAAACTTTTTTTTTCATTTTATGACATATTATTTTGTCATGATACTTATATCACATCACTGAACATTTTATTTATTTTTATCTAACTGACACTGATAGCATATTAACTGCTTAATATTAACTTCCTGAGTGCAATGCTAATTTTTTATCAACTTTTATTAATCAGCTTGTGGTTTTGATGTGGGAGGACACATTGACACCATGTCACTTTAAATGAGCAATAGCTGCTAAAACCTGCACAATTAGTTTCTTTCTTAGGTGTTCGTCCCATTAAATTAATTCAAAAATAAATGTTGCTATCTAGCAGAAGAATGGAAAAGAATCTTCTCAAGAGTAAACAGATGAGAAATAATTAAATAAATGTACTTCGGGGCCTACATGAATACTAGTTAGTGCACACATGATTGGCAGTTAAAAATGGATACTAGTTTTAAAGGATAATAGTTAGTCAACACATCACTGCCATCTGAATCACCTCCTTAAAAGATTTATTTATTTATTTATTCATTTATTTATTATCCTTAATTTAGATGAGTCAATATATAATATACAGCCTTTCAGATATAGAGTAGTGTCTCAAAAACATGTTGATATAAGTCTAATTGTTTTGTCTGTGAACTTGAACTATGAAAACATGAGTTGATTAATTCATAAATGCACAATTGGGGCAGCTGTGTCCTAATGGTTAAAGAGTTTGACTTGTAACCTGGAGGTCACAGGTTAGAGTCTCGGTGCTGGCAGGAGTTGTAGGTGGGGGGTGTTGTATGTTTTGGCAGTGGATTAGCGATGTCCTGGACGCCCTGCTTACATATCTCTATTTCTGTACATCTTCAACAGTTTCCATCTTGTACCATTATTACACATTTTGAGGAGATCAGGCAGAGAATATCTGGCCTTCATGTTAGACAGACAGGAACTCAAGAGTTTGTCCGATGATTATGATCTAAACTACACACACCACAGTCACGCTATTATTTCTTAAACCACATACACAAGAGGACAATGAATAATTTATTCACCATTTATGTGTATACTAACAGTGATTGAAGATGTTTAGTGTTAAACATTTTACAAATTACACCAACAAGAAATTCAAATGGTTCACTTCATTTTTTTGTTAATGGATGCTTTAACAAATCGAAATAAAAACCAAACGGCATGCTATAATACAGCATATCGAGAATGAAACGTTACATTTAATAAAAAATGTATTAATTTTTGTTGTTGTTGTTGTTATTTTTTTAAAGAGCACCCACTGATGCATTCACCTCCTGTGAGAAACGCATTACAGTTTTCTAGTATGGTAGTCATCATTTATAACTTAAGCAAAAAACCTTTCTGCTACTTTGGATGATACTTTTACTCTGACGAAGCATCAGACCCGTCAGGGCCGTGCACAGACCTTTTGAGGGGCATGTGCTGAAACCAAAAAAGGGCACCCCCTCCCTTTTTATTATATCAAGATTATTTAGTAAGCCAGCATAAAAGGAAGAAATGGTCACATCTTCATGACAAATTCAATAACACAAAATAATAGTCTCAAAAGCTTTAGATTTATTCAAGATAATAACAACCATAATAATAATATAAGATAATTAGATAATATATATTATCTATAGATAATATAGACTCCCTCTTTTTTTAAATTGCATTTATATAGAAAAAAAATACTTGACTCATACATAAACATGTTAACCAAATAATACAAATTAGCTTATAAAACTTATAAAACCAAAATCTTTTTTTATTGAACTTTATCTACTTTTTTTATGAACTTTGCAAAGAAAAAAAAATTATATATTCTCTTTTTTAGCTATTCTGTTTGGTTTTATAAGCTAATTTGTATTATTTGGTTAACATGATTATGAATGACATTGAGAAGAGGGGAAGGTGAGCAATGAATTAAGTATTTTTGACAAACTTTTTTGAAATATAATTTAAGTAATTATGTCCAACTCAATTCCAGATTACAAGAAACTATAGCCATATCGTTATTATAACATATCCAATATGTATCCGCCTAACTGGCAAAAATTTGATACTGTGGTGGACCAGGGATGTTGGTCTCTTGAAGGTCTCTTATCCACTACACTTTCCCTAAAATAAGCCAGCAATGAAAAAATAAATAAAAACAGTGTGAAAAGTACAGTTGCAGTGAAAAGCATTTCTGAAGGATCACGTGACACTGAAGAGTACTGAACTGGAGTAATGATGCTGAAAATTCAGCTTTGATCACAAAAATAAATTACATTTTAAAATATATTCAAATAGAAAATAGTTATTTAAAATTTTACATATAAAATAAATATTACACAATATAAGTGTTTTTGCTGTATTTTGGATCAAATAAATGAAGCCTTGGAATGAATCATGAATTACATTCTGCATTATAAACTATAAAGATTTCACAGTGATCTTCTGTCTTTTTTTTTAGTTACTACTACATTACTGTAGTAAAACCATGTTTTACTACATTTTATACATGTGAGGACAAGCGGAGAGTATACCATAACATGATTAGCCTAAATGTTAATAAATTAAGTGTATCAGCAATCATAAATCAAAGAAGAAATTTCTTAGAAATATGTTATCTAGGTGACGAGGATCACTCGTCGCTTTGTGTAAGTTCCAGTACGAAACAGCGCAGGGGCGCACATGATTTTCCGATGGTAAAAACAAATTATATGTTGTTGTATCACTTACCAATATATTTAGTTTTTGACCAGCAAATGTGTGCAAATGTGAATTTTTTTTCGTCATTAAAACGGCGACGGCACCTGCCGCTGCCGGTGTCCTGACATTTTATCCTACCGTGTCAGATTTTCCTACCCTGGTTTACTGCGCACGCGCACATCAATATCGCGTCCTTTGTCACATCACATTTTCATCTAATGTTACAAACTAGTTTTTGTAGCTATATAGACGGAGCGCTCGGTTTTTCCTGTGGTAAAATGCATTTGGCCAAAATCGCATTTTATAAAAGATGAAATGCTACTGTATGCACAGTCTATTTAAGTGTTGGCTATGTATTGGCTATGACTAGATGGCAAATGTTAGCCCTCTCTCTCAGGCGATGTCCCACATGTCTCAGTCAGTCAGACAGACATCCAATAAATAAAATATGAGCCTTTATAGACAATTGTTTAGTAGTACTTATTCAAACAAGAAGATATTTATTTACCCTTCGCAAAACTTTGTTTAGCTCAGCTGTTGTCTGCTGTGCGGCTGCTGTGGAACCTCAGTTGAATGAGGGGGTGGAGTTATCAGCTTACTGACAGTTTGAGGATCGAAAAAGATTTTAAGAACTTTCATTTGCGAAATATTTGTAAAACAGAAAGACAGACGTAAAAGGTTACCAATAGCATTGATTTAAAAAAAAAAAAAAAAAAAATTAAAATAAAGGGCACTTCGGAGTGTAAGGGCAAAAAGGGCATGTGCTCTGCACAGGTTGTGCCCTACCTGTGCACGTGCCTGAGACCCGTTCTCACAAAAGTGATTGTCACATTTCACTGAGAATACTGAGAGGTTTGACAAACAAACTTTAATGCAATAGAAGAGCTTTCATCATTTTAATTAGGTTAAGTTATTTATTTTTATATTTGTATGCATTTGAAATATTTGATAGGTTTTATAAATGAGCATAATACTTATCATAGACAGACAGGAACTCAGAGTTTGACCTGCTTGAACCAAACAGACCTTGACCACACATTGTTGCATCAGATGAGCTTTATGCATCAGGATTAATTCAGCTCTATTTGATCTCACTGTGTTTTGAAATACATTTCTAAATGTGAATATTTAGTTTGTGTTACCACAAATCTGAAAATATGAATCTGAACTAAGAGGTTCATTTGGGCTCAGTTGCATCTCCTCTCTTGATCATAAAGCAGAAATGGATTATTAGTTTAGTGCAAATTAAAACAATTTTTAGATGAGTTGTTATATACTGAATGGCCTTTCAGATATGGAGTAAAAGCCTTTGTAAGACTTGAACCTCAGACACGTTGGTCTTCTGAGACAGGGACAATACACACACAGTGTATTAAGATACAGACATCTGTTTCGATATCTCACTGAAAGATGATTCAAGAAAAGCCTCTTCTCATCTATCTTTTCATCCACTTCCTTCCTCTCACCAATCTCCCTTCACTTAACTCACACAGAATGGTCAAAAGCAGAATATAATGTTCGGTGATATCCATTATTCACGTTTGGTAGCATTTGAATTGCTTTAGTGCGACTGGTACAATGGTTTTGATCTTACGAGAAGTAGACTAACAGGTGATACAGATGCTAAGAGTTTAGAGATGGGAAGCATGGGGTGCAAACTCTTTTCAAGCAAAAAACAAAGACAAGGCATTATTTGGGAACTGGATGCATTTTATTGTTTTTCACGTTTCAGGTAGAATATTTTTAAATGGAAAAATGGAGAAAAAAACCCTGCTCTGCTTAGTAGAAAATAAAATAAAATATACATTTTATCCAGTTTATCATTATTCCTGGTCTCCTTGAAAAATAGTTTCTTTCTTTCTTTATTTTTTGATGGTTTGGGGGATTCCAATAGTTAGTCCCTGTCTCTGTTTCGGGGATGCTTGTTTTAGTTTGAGTACATCGGGTGCTTCTGTATTCAGATGAGCCCAAAGCGTGGAGTGTGTCCATACAGTCCATGCTGTGTATTTTCTGAAAGTCATGCATCTTTTACTCTTAGATTTATCTTGGAGAATTTGATATCTTGTATTGATTTTATAATATCTCTGATTTGGCCATGTAATTTGCATAATACATATTTACCAGAATGAAATACATTCAATCTGTTAAAGGACAGATATTTCCACTGGATATGGCACTGAATTCAGTTGATGATCAATATGAGAAATGTACAAAACAAATGGCAAACCTGGTGGAGAACAAATATCTGAAGCAAGAAAAGTCTAACCCCGAAACTGGCTTTGGAAATGCTTGGAAACTTGCTGAAAAGAATCACAAGCCACCAGGAGAGAACTTGAAAAAGAATAATTTAATCGCCATTTATGTGTACACTAACTCAAAAACATCTGATGTATATAAGAAGTTTAATGCAGCTGATCGTAAAGACAAGAAAGAATATGAAAACAAAACATACAAATGGTACTCACTTCACTTTCTGTTAACAGAAGCAGTACAGATTCTGAAGAAAACACAAAATACATGCTATGATACTTATCGTCGTACCAACGTTAAATTTGATAAGAATGTTCTGAACAAAGAGGTTAGTTTTGGCTCATTTACTTCATCCTCTAAGAATAGTAAGAGTACATCCGATTATGGGTCTAAATCTTGTTTTGAAATCCACATTTGTCAATGTGCTAATATTACAAAATATTCTATGATTTCTGAGGAGGAAGAAGTGCTGATTCCTCCGTATGAGATGTTTAAAGTCACTGCTATCAAAAGAAAAACAGATGAGCCTAAACTCTGGTGTGAAACTTTCTATGTGTTGAAAAGCATTGGAACAAAAAGTGACCTGAACTGTGCTCTAGTTAAGAAACCAACCAACACCATAAGGCTTAAATTCAAATGATAAAATCATGTACAACATTTCTATATAGAATGTGTTTTTCTCAGTTTTGTTAAATACTTTTTTTGTTAAAAAAACACATTTTGTTTACACAACTTCAGCATAATGAAATAAAGTTACTTTTATGTGACTCAATTCAGTGGCCTTTAAGTGATTTTGATTTATTTGCTCATATTTACACATTTTTGATGAACAATTTAGTGCTTGCTAGCAATATCATAGCCACCAATACAGCTTACAGCAAAAAAATAAAAACATTTAATTAAATAAATAAAAAATGTTATCAATACAAAAATACTTTTTTGCTTCTTGATGAATTTAATTTGTTTCAGTAAGCTTAAACATAAGTTCAATCCACCTAAACATTTAAAAATAAAAACTGGTTTAATATTATAGCTAGCAGCTAGCAGTTAAATTAAAGAGATTGATTTATATTACATTTACATTTATTCATTTAGCAGACGCTTTTATCCAAAGAGGCTTACAGATGAAGACAGTGGAAGCAATCAAAACAACAAAAAGAGCAATGATATATAAGTGCTATAATAAGTCTCAGTTAGGTTAACACAGTACACGTAGCATGGGATTTTAAATAATATAATAAATAAAAAGAAAACAGATAGAATAAAAAAAGAATAGAGCAAGCTAGTGTTAGAGATCTTTACACACATACAATTGCATAATAAACTAGAAAAAGAGTTTGTTGAGACAAACTTTAAGTTGGCTTGAGAAAGCCTGACCAGAAAGTTTGAAGAAGTTTAAAGAAGTTAGAAGTTTATAGTTTAAAGTTAGATTGATAGATTAGTTGAAAGAAAGAAAGATATTTTAGTTAGAAAGAATGACAGATAGATTAGTTAGAAAAAATGATATAGATTAGCTCAAAAGAAAGAATTATAGATAGATTAGTTTGACAGAAAGAATGTATGCGACTAACATGTTTCTAGCATGATTAGCAAGTTACTAGCATGTTGTTAGCACGACTAGCATGTCGCTACCATGTTTTTAGCATGACTAGCATGTTGCTAGCATGTTTCTAGCATGATAAGCATGCAAATAGCGTGTTTTTAGCATGACTAGCATGTCGCTATCATGTTTATAGCATGATTAACATGCTGCTAGCATTTTGCTAGCATGTTTATAGTATGATTAGCAAGTTACTAGCATTTGGTTACCATGACTAGCATGTTGCTAGCATGTTTCTTGGATGCCTAGCGTGCGACTTACATGTTGCTAGCATTTTTCTAGCATGATTAACATGTTAATAGCATGTTGATAGCATTTTGTTATCATGACTAACATGTTGCTAGTATATTTCTAGCATGATTAGCATTTGACTAGCATGTTGCTAACATTTTTCAAGCATGATTAGCATGTTGTTAGCATGTTTCTAGCATGATTAGCATGCGACTAGCATGTTGATAGCATGATTATAGCATGATTAGCATGTCGCTAGCATGTCTCTAGCATGATTAACATGTTGCTAGCATGTTTCTAGCATGATTAGCATTGTGGCTAGCATGTCACTAGCATGTTTCTAGCATGATTTGCATGTTGTTAGCATTTTGTTAACGTGTTTAGCATGCGACTCGCATGTTGCTAACATGTTTCTAGCATGATTAGCATGTTTCTAGCATGACTAGCATGTGACTAGAATTTTGCTAACATGATTAGCATGTTGCTATGATGTTTCTAGCATGATTAACATGCTGCTAGCATGTTGTTAACATGTTTTTAGCATTATTAGCATGCGACTAGCATGTTGCTAGCATGTTTCTGGCATGACTAGCCAGTGATGGGAATAACGGCGTTATAAATAACGGCGTTACTAACGGCATTACTTTTTCCAGTAACGAGTAATCTAATTGATTACTCTTCTCATCTTAATAACGCCGTTACCGTTACTGCCAAAAAATGTGGCGCGTTACTATAACTGATGATGAAGCTGTTCTTTTTTTCATCAGACCAACTAGATCTCTGAGCGAGAGGCAAATACTTTTTTTTACTGTTCTTCCTTGGTTAGTGGGCAGAGCACGAGACAAGCGCATAAATGCTGACGATTGGCTGAGGTAGAGTAAAATTTCATTGTAAGCCAATCAGAGGTAGAGATGGGTGGGTGTTCGAAAGCACGCATAGTAGTGATGGGAATTCAGCTCTTTTGACTCAGCTCACTGAAAAGAGCCGGCTCTTTGGCTCACAAACGGCTCTTTAAATGACTTTGACTATAATATTTCAATTTTTATTACATAATTATTTAATTTCTATAGGCTAAATTTGAAAAAAAAGAGTCGGCTCTTCAGATATGCGAGCCAGTTCCCGAAGTTCAACTAAAAGAGCCGGCTCTTACAGTCATTATACTATTCAGATTTATCATAAATAATTGAACATGCACATGTATTTTAAGTTCCTTTAAAGAGGGGTAGAGGTGGGGTCACATTTGAGCATTTAAAATTTAATTTTACTTGAAAGTAACGCAATAGTTACTTTCTTAAGTAACTAGTTACTTTTAAAATTTGTAACTGAGTAACTAATTTAGTTACTTTTTGGAAGAAGTAACTAGTAACTGTAACTAATTACTTTTTAAAAGTAACTTGCCCAACACTGTGACTAGCATGCGACTAGCATGTTGCTAGCATGTTTCTAGCATGATTAGCATGATGCTAGCATATTATTGACATGTTTCTAGCATGATTAGCATGCGACTAGCATGTTGCTACCATGTCGCTAACATGTTTCTAGCATAATTAGCATTTTTCTAGCATGATAAGCATGTTGCTAGCATGTTTCTAGCATGACTAGCATGTTGCTAGCATGTTTTTAGCATGACTAGCATGCGACTTGCATGTTGTTAACATGATTCTAGCATTATTAGCATTTTGCTAGCATGTTGCTAGCTTGTTTCTAGCATGACTAGCATGCCACTAGCAAGTTGCTAGTTTGATTAGCATGTTGCTAGCATGATTTTAGCATGATTAACATGTTGTTAGCATGTTTCTAGCATGACTAGCCTGCGACTAGCATGTTGCTAGCATTATTTTATTATGATTAGCATGTTGTTAACATTTTTCTAGCATGATTAGCATGTTTCTAGCATGTTTCTAGCTTGACTAGCATGTGACTAGCATGTTGCTAGCATGTTTCTAGCATGATTAACATGTTGCTAGCATTTTGCTAGCATGACTACCATGCGACTAGCATGTTGCTTGCATGATTTTAGCATGATTAGCATATTATTAGGACAGATAGATAGATAGATAGATAGATAGATAGATAGATAGATAGATAGATAGATAGATAGATAGATAGATAGATAGATAGATAGATTTACCATAGTTTACCATGATTTACCACGATTTACCATAGTTTACCATGATTTACTATAGTATACCATGATTTACCATGTTCAAGTATGATTTACTATGATTCTAGCATGATTTACAATAGTTTACCACGATTTACCATAGTTTACCATTATTTACCACGATTTACCATAGTTTACCATGATTTACTATAGTATACAACGATTTGCCATCTTCAAGTATAATTTACTGATTCTAGCATGATTTACCATAGTTTAGCATGATTTACCATAGTTTACCATGATTTACCATGATTTACCATAGTTTACCATTATTTACTATAGTATACCATGATTTACCATGTTCAAGTATGATTTACTTTGATTCTAGCATGATTTACAATAGTTTACCACGATTTACCATAGTTTACAATTATTTACCACGATTTACCATAGTTTTCCATGATTTACTATAGTATACCATGATTTACCATGTTCAAGTATGATTTACTGATTCTAGGATGATTTAGCATAGTTTACCATGATTTACCACAATTTAGCATAGTTTACCATGATTTACCATTGATTCTAGCATGATTTACAATAGTTTACCACGATTTACCATAGTTTACAATTATTTACCACGATTTACCATAGTTTACCATGATTTATTATAGTATACCATGATTTACCATGTTCAAGAATGATTTACTGATTCTAGGATGATTTAGCATAGTATACCACGATTTACCATGTTCAAGTATCATTTATTGATTTTAGCATGATTTACCATAGTTTACCATGATTTACTATAGTATACCACGATTTACCATGTTCAAGTATGATTTACTGATTCTAGCATGATTTATCATGGTTTACCATGATTTATGATCTATGATAGATAGATAGATAGATAGATAGATAGATAGATAGATAGATAGATAGATAGATAGATAGATAGATAGATAGATAGATAGATAGATAGATTAGATGAGTTTGAATGAGTTTAAATTGATTAGCATCAAAGCTTGATTGAGTCTAATGGGATTTGGAGCTTGGGTCATCTGAACATCCTGTCAATGGAAGTCTATGGGCATTTTTATGATTTTTAATATTATTTTTTAAGAAAACCATAACTCAAACCAGTCTGAAAAGATATAGCACAGCAAGTGAGAACAGTATGAAGGTCTGACCCGAGTTTGGAGTATGTAGCTTGGAGTATGAAGCTTTTCATTAAGTTGGCTTTCTCAAGCCAACTTAATGAAAAGAAAATAGAATACAAAAATATTAGAAAGGTAGTTCGATTTTTTTTTAAAGAATAGAATTAGAATAGTGAGTGTTAAATAGTCAGAGGGTCAAATAAAGATGGAAGAGATGGGTTTTTAAGCCGATTCTTGAAGATGGCTAAGGACGCAGGATTTAAGTAGTAAATAACTGATAAATTCTAATTCATTAGTTTTGTTCAACAAAACATTTATTTATTCAAGTCGTCTTATGTGAACTTTTATAAAAAGCTTAACTCAGTTTGATTAAGTTCACTAAACATTTGCATTTGAAACATATGTAAGGATTTATACATGAGTCTTAGACAGACAGTTGTGTTCCTAGTTGAAACCACACAGACCAGACTTTATCAGAGGAGATGAGAAGATTCACTCTAAACTCTTACTCATTCGAGCCGCATGTTAGAGACATGTCTCTGGTACAAGAAACAGTCGGTGAGTCTTTACTCACTTCAGATCTTGCTAGAAAATATCCCACATGGAAAGAATGTGGATATATGCGCATATATGAAACCTATATGTAGTGTATATGCACATATATGCTGCATATATGCCACATATAGGCAAAATTGAGGTGCATATATGTGCATATACAGGAAATATAGGTCTCCTGTATTGCTTCTTCATATCCACATATAAGCCCTATACATACAAGATATGTCTTCTACTGTATATAGCTAATGGCAGGATCTGGTCATTTTGTAGCTCATATCCCATTTTTGACTGTCATACATGATGCCTAGCTCATATTTTCTATTATCAAGGCAAAAACTAAGAATTAACGAAAAAAATTATGCAAGAACTTATGTATGTGCGAACATGTGAAATTGATATCACATGTAATTGGCATGTTATGGAATTTAACTATGGCAATATATTAACATGATATACAGAGAGCCGATTTTGAGGGATCTACTTTACTCGAGTATCATTTTTGGGGAGTACTCATGATTTTACTCAACTACATTGGAGAGGCAAATATTGTAAATCTTTACTCTGCTACATTTCTATCCATAACCGTAAGTACCCGTTACTTCTTCGGCCCCGTCCACACGGAGACGGACCCCCGATCTTTTTTCCCCTCGTCTCAAGAAATATCTGCATCCACACGGAACTGATGTAGTATACATGCCAGACCAGCATGTGGCGCTGTAATTCCGCCACAGAGATACACTTAAAACAGAGAAGAAGACATGGATTTGATCCGTGTGGTACACAAACGAACATGGAACAATACATTTATTAATTCGGTTAATGTTAGCGTTCAGTGTTTGTTCATGTTTTTGTTGATGTTACGTGGTGTAGTGGTGTTTGACTAGGGGCGAGACGTGGGCTGATGACGCCATATTTTCAGTAAATTTACGGATTCGCTGTCGAGAAGAAACGCAAAGATGCCGTTTTCAAATATATCCACTCTGGGACCCGGTTTCAAAACATCAGTTTCACTCTTCCAAAACGCCAGATCCGTGTAGACGAAAACGCATTATTTGTGCGCCGACAAAAAAGAGGAACAAATAAAAATCTTGGACACCCTATCAAATGTCATTGCATGGTGCAGGAAGGAAGAGGAAGAGGAAGAGGAAGAGGAAGAGGAAGAGGAAGAGGAAGAGGAGGAGGAGGAGGAGGAGGCGGTGGCGGAGGAGGAGGCGGTGGCGGAGGAGGAGGATGATGAGGCGCGTCATGACAGACCTTCAAAGAATAATAAAGATTTTTTTTTTTTTTTTTTGGTTCAGTTTTTTGTCTTATTTTTGTTCTTGTACTATTTGATTGTTCTTGTAAATACATAATGTACATTTCTATATTTTGGACTTTTATTTATGTTGCCTAGCACGTTTTTTGTCTTATTTTTGTTCTTGTACTATATTTTTTGTTTTGTACTATTTGATTGATCTTGAGAAAATAAATAATGTACATTTCTACATTTTGGACTTTTATTTATGTTGCCTAGCAGCTATGGATTTTAATTTTACTATTATAGGTGAACATATAGGTACATATATATATATATATATACGTACATATATGTATAGGTATATGTATGCACATATATATGCGACAAAAAATATTGTAACCCTTAAGGGCCCACTTTATAAGTCCGTAAATCAGATCGTTTTGTGAGCTATGCAGTGTCCTGAGTTTAGCTCCAACTTTTCCTAAACATGCCTGCCAGGAAGTTTCTAGTATGCTTAGTAAGACCTTGATTAGTTGGAACAGGTGTGTTTAATTAGGATTGGAGCTAAACTCTGCAGGACACCAGCACAGCAGAGTCTGGAAACCCCTCTGCTATAAAAAAAAAAGATGCCTCTGTCGGTGGTGGTTTAGTTAAAATTGTACAACAAGTTGTAATATTTCTTCGGTCAGTGAGCTGTTTTGTGTACATACAAAATCATAATTTGGGGATTTCACTCCTTTATTGTAATGCAGTTTTCACTTTACAGTGTGGTCAGACTTTACAGAACCATATTGTAAAATGTTATGAAATTTATCAACAGTCAACAGTGTTAATAACAGCTTCAGACAATAACAGTCAAAAGTTGCTTACAGATTTGTGATATAATCAGCTGTTCTAACCCAGTGAATGAATGATGGTGTGGACAGGTGAAGCCAGGTTCAAACAGCAACACCTACCGGCCACTGTCTGAAGTTCAGTATTTCTCTCTATTAAAAAGAGTTTCATCAATAATGATTCCTAGGTTAGGCTCAGATTATTAATAGGTAACCAGTGCATACTTCCTGGTTCTAGTAAGAACTCTTGCTGCTGTATTTTGGACTAGCTGTAGTTTGTTTATTAAGCGTGCAGAACAACCCCCAATAAAGCATTACAATAATCTAACCTGGAGGTCATAAACGCATGGACCTGAAATAGGACATATGTCAATTCAATCATCATTAAAATGGGACTAAACACATTTGTCAAATCATTATAAAATAATAATAAAATGATATAGCCTATATAATGTGACATAGAAGATTGAACAGCAGATACCACCACGGAAGGTATTTAGACCCCCTTACATTTTTCACAGCCATTTGCTAAAATCATTGAAGTTCATTTTTTCCCCTCATTAATGTACACACAGCACCCCATATTGACCGAAAAACACAGAATTGTTGACATTTTTGCAGATTTATTAAAAAAGAAAAACTGAAATATCACATGGTCCTAAGTATTCAGACCCTTTGCTGTGACACTCATATATTTAACTCAGGTGCTGTCCATTTCTTCTGATCATCTTTGAGATGGTTCTACACCTTCATTTGAGTCCAGCTGTGTTTGATTATACTGATTGGACTTGATTAGGAAAGTCACACACCTGTCTATAAGAGCTTACAGCTCACGGTGCATGTCAGAGCAGATGAGAATCATGAGGTCAAAGGAACTGTCTGAAGAGCTCAGAGACAGAATTGTGGCAAGGCACAGATCTGGCCAAACTTACAAAACAATTTCTGCTGCACTTAAGGTTCCTAAGAGCACAGTGGCCTCCATAATCCTTAAATGGAAGACGTTTGGGGCGACCAGAACCCTTCCTAGAGCTGGCCGTCCGGCCAAACTGAGCTATCGGGGGAGAAGAGCCTTGGTGAGAGAGGTAAAGAAAAACCCAAAGATCACTGTGGCTGAGCTCCAGAGATGCAGTCAGGAGTTGGGAGAAAGTTATAGGAAGTCAACCATCACTGCAGCCTACCACCAGTCGGGGCTTTATGGCAGAGTGACCTGTCGGAAGCCTCTTCTCAGTGCAAGACACATGAAAGCCCCCATGGAGTTTGCTAAAAAAAAAAAATACCTGAAGGATTCTCTGGTCTGATGAGACCAAGATAGAACTTTTTGGCCTTAATTCTAAGAGGTATTTGTGGAGAAAACCAGGCACTGCTCATCACCTGTCCAAAACAGTCCCAACTGTGAAGCATCATGCTGTGGGGGTGTTTTTCAGCTGCAGGGACAGGACAACTGGTTGCAATTGAAGGAAGGATGAATGCAGCCAAGTACAGGGATATCCTGGACGAAAACCTTCTCCAGAGTGCTCAGGACCTCAGACTGGGCCGAAGGTTCACCTTCCAACAAGACAATGACCCTAAGCACACAGCTAAAATAATGGAGTGACTTCACAACTTTTGTGAATTTGACCCTTATCTTTAATTTTCCTTTTTCTTTCCCATATATATGTATGTTTACAGGTCCTTCTCAAAAAATTAACATATTGTGATAAAGTTCATTATTTTCCATAATGTAATGATAAAAATTAAACTTTCATATATTTTAGATTCATTGCACACCAACTGAAATATTTCAGGTCTTTTATTGTTTTAATACTTATGATTTTGGCATACAGCTCATGAAAACCCAAAATGCCTGTCTCAAAAAATTTGCATATTTCATCCGACCAATAAAAGAAAAGTGTTTTTAATACAAAAAAACTCAACCTTCAAATAATAATGTTCAGTTATGCACTCAATACTTGGTCGGGAATCCTTTTGCAGAAATGACTGCTTCAATGCGGCGTGGCATGGAGGGAGGTGTTATGGAGGCCCAGGATGCTTCGATAGCAGCTTTAAGCTCATCCTGAGTGTTGGGTCTTGCGTCTCTCAACTTTCTCTTCACAATATCCCACAGATTCTCTATGGGGTTCAGGTCAGGAGAGTTGGCAGGCCAATTGAGCACAGTAATACCATGGTCAGTAAACCATTTACCAGTGGTTTTGGCACTGTGAGAAGGTGCCAGGTCGTGCTGAAAAACTAAATCTTCATCTCCATAAAGCTTTTCAGCAGAAGGAAGCATGAAGTGCTCCAAAATCTCCTGATAGCTAGCTGCATTGACCCTGCCCTTGATAAAACACAGTGGACCAACACCAGCAGCTGACATGGCACCCCAAACCATCACTGACTGTGGGTACTTGACACTGGTATTTTGGCATTTCCTTCTCCCCAGTCTTCCTCCAGACTTTGGCATCTTGATTTCCGAATGACATGCAAAATTTGTCCAAAAAGTCCAGTGCTGCTTCTCTGTAGGCCAGGTCAGGCGCTTCTGCCGCTGTTTCTGGTTCAAAAGTGGCTTGACCTGGGGAATGCGGCACCTGTAGCTCATTTCCTGCACACACCTGTGCACGGTGGCTCTGGATGTTTCTACTCCAGACTCAGTCCACTGCTTCCGCTGGTCCCCCAAGGTCTGGAATCGGTCCTTCTCCACAATCTTCCTCAGGGTCCAGTCACCTCTTCTCGTTGTGCAGCATATTTTGCCACATTTTTTCCTTCCCACAGACTTCCCACTGAGGTGCCTTGATACAGCACTCTGGGAAAAGCCTATTCATTCAGAAATGTCTTTCTGTGTCTTACCCTTTCACTTGAGAGTGTCAATGATGGCCTTCTGGACAGCAGTCAGGTCGGCAGTCTTACGCATGATTGCGGTTTTGAGTAATGAACCAGGCTGGGAGTTTTTAAAAGCTTCAGGAATCTTTTGCAGGTTTAGAGTTAATTAGTTGATTTCAGATGATTAGGTTAATAGCTTGTTTAGAGAACCTTTTCATGATATGCTAATTTTTTGAGATAGGAATTTTGGGTTTTCATGAGCTGTATGCCAAAATCATCAGTATTAAAACAATAAAAGACCTGAAATATTTCAGTTGGTGTGCAATGAATCTAAAATATATGAAAGTTTAATTTTTATCATTACATTATGGGAAATAATGAACTTTTATCACAATATGCTAATTTTTTTTAGAAGGACCTGTATATATGTGTGTATATATATATATATATGTGTGTGTGTATGTGTACTACATATCCCACAATTCCAAGCAGACTACAATACCCATGCAAGTGCACTACATTACCCATACACTTCCTGGTCAAGGTCTATAAGTTGACCTCACTTCCGTCCATTGTTCCTCTTCCTTTGGTAGGGTGTGGGTGTTTGAATTGACACCCAACCATGTCCTTTGAGTCCTTTCCTTAGGATGTGTTAAGCAAGTTTGTTTGCCAATTTGTTTGGATTGAGTATATGTATGTGTTGTTGAAGTGTTTGTTGATGAATTGAGTTGATTTCTTTTATTGTACTGGTTGTAGCGACTTAAGACCATCTTGTACATTTTTGTAAATGTTGCCCATCCTGTCCATCCATTAACATCTGACCATCTCCATGCCATGGGAATTGTTTATGAATAATCATCTTGAACTTAAAAATAAAGGAGAGCAAAGGATTGGTATCTGTACTGTGTTTTAATCAGACACGCCATCAAGTTTCTACACCGCCGATGAACTTTGGATATATTAACATCTGATATCATAACAACAACAACTCCATGACTGTTCTTGAATGGCCCATCCAGAGCCCTGACTTAAACCCCATTGAGCATCTCTGGAGAGACCTGAAAATGTGTCTGTCCACTAACGTTTACCATCCAACCTGACAGAACTGGAGAGGATCTGCAAGGAGGAATAGCAAAGGATCCCCAAATCCAGGTGTGAAGAGCTTGTTGCGTCTTTCCCGAAAAAACTCATGGCTGTGTATTAGATCAAAAGGGTGCTTCTACTAAATACTGAGCAAAGGGTCTGAATACTTATGACCATGTGATATTTCAGTATTTTTTATTTTTTTTATAAATGTGCAAAAAGGTCAACAATTCTTTGTTTTTCTGTCAATATGGGGTGCTGTGTGTACACATTAATGAGGGGAAATGAACTTCAATGATTTTAGCAAATGGCTGCAATATTACAAAGAGTGAAGAATTTAAGGGGGTCTAAATACCTTCCATACACACTGTATGTATATATATATTATACACATATATACTGTAGGCCTACAGTCTTAGCCCTACATTAGTTAACTTTATTTGGCAAATCTAGTATTTTTAACATTAATAGTGAGTGAAATTACTGAAAATTAATAATAAATAAGGGAGACGTGCAAAACATGTGGGGACTAGAATGGAGAACCACTGCTTTAGGATACTGGGTTCCAAACATCCCTACAGCCTTTAAGCTTCATCTTAGGTGTTGGGATGGGCTGCTCTGAGAATGGCCCTGGGGCAGAGGGGATAATAGTATTTATCTGCAAGTCAAACCTTATGAGTTAAAGAAAAAAAATTTATTATTACTGTCATACAACTGCTCAAATACTTCTGGCGATGAACTGAAAATAAACAAAATTCCTCTTCAGTTTGATAGTATAGCTTGTGAAGACCAACAAACAAAAAACTAATGTTTGCATTGAAATCATCTGAATAACAAAAGGCGCAATAAGTGTAGTGCTTTGATTAGATTCTGTTTCACACTGTAGTCAACTGTTCATGGTTCACCTGATCTTCAAACAGCAACCCCGGGTCCTCCTTGAACAGAGCAGGCAAGAGCAGAATAGCTCTTCAACAGTGAATAACTTTACATCTGAGGCATTTAAAGACTCCATTTGCCCATTAATTATTTCTAAAGCAACACGAAAATATATAAAAGGCCCTATTACCTTGTATCTTACCTTATGGCCCCATAGAAATAGTTTTTGTAAAAATAAGCTGATGATCGCATCATAACTTGCAACCCTCTGTCGCACAGTAGAGAAATTACCGTATGGACAGGAGGAGAAGCTCGCAGGCGATCTTTTACTATCTATGAGGCTATCGGGGGGACGTGGAGGCATGAAGTCAAGGGAGAAGCCCATGGAGAGTACATAAAAACAACGGGACAACATCTGCAAGATTCGGTGTGTTATTCAGACTTCTCTTGGCACAGTGTTTAGAAGACTTACAATTGTCAGACAGGTTGCTCACATGACCTCTACGTCATGAAGCTCAGTTTGAGTCTGCACAGTACACTCGACCCCCAGGAAGTGCGTGCTTCTAATTGACTTCACTTGTCTCTGTTGAATCCAGTGGGGTCACTGTGTCCATTTCTTTTACTGTCTATGGATGAAACCGAACGTCGATGGGGTCGAGTGTACTGTGCAGACTCAAACTGAGCTTGATGATGTAGATGTCACGTGAGCAACCTGTCTGTCAATTATAAGTCTTTTAATCGCTGTGCCAAGAGAAGTCTGAATCACCCACCCAATCTTGCAGAGGTTGTTGAACAATTTTTTCCCATTACTTTTATGGACTCTCTCTAGGCTTCTCCCTTGACTTTATGCCTGTCCATACCGTAATTTCTGTACTGTGCGACAGAGCATCGCTGGTTATGATGCAATCATTAGCCTATTTTTACAAAAACTGCTTCTACGGGGCCACAACGTAAGATAAAAGCTAATGAGGCCTTTTATCGATTTTTGTGTTTCTTTAGAAATAATTAATGGGCAAATGGAGTGTTCTGCATTAATCCCATCTAAGTGCAAACATAGTTAAAAAACTTAATGTCTGGCTTAATGGCTTGTTTATGTACATCAGTGGTGCTATATAGTACCTTAACCCCCCCAAAGAACCGCTTAAGAACCACTGTAGAACCATTTTTATAGCTGAAGTGTGATGTTGATGAATCTAGCTCATGTACACCAGTTAAGCTCACCAGATAATGCAACACCTCTGAGGGTCTGGTCTGTTTGTGGTTTCACAAACACAAGCACCAATTCTGTCTGTCTAAGTACATGGCAGCCATATATAAATGAGCAAAAAAAAGTGTTTCATAAGTGTACAATCTCCCAAAATGTGCTTTAACATTAAGAAAAACTTTACAAGACAATTCAAGTTTGTAAAATCTAGTAAACTTTACTCATTATAAATTGTGTAAACAAAACAAGCAGCACTTTTTTTTTAAAGAATATTAAATATTTGCAATATATGCTGTATTTCCTAAAAGACTATTTACTACATGGCCAACACTTTAATCAGTATTGTTCAGTTATGTGATGCAAAAAGACGGTAAATGAAGAAAAATAGATTCACTCTAAATTATTTAGTTATGTCAAAAATAACTTTATTTAATTGTTAAAATTATCTTGAAGCATTGAACTACACTGAGGGGGAAAAGTCTCAGGCCCTGTATTCAAAACACTTGGTTCAGCTCAGTACACAACCTAGTATTTTTTTATGGACTTTGTTGGTTTCCTAAATAGAGCACAGTTTAATTCACTTTTTATACCAGAGCTTTTCAAAATGAACACAGTGTTACACCAAGCACCTTCCTGACCTTTTTTCTTGACAGCAGTGACTTTAAACTTCTCATACGGAGGAATCAGCACTTCACTCTCATGACGAAGCTTGGAATATTTTGTCACCTCAGCACCTTCACAAGTTTCGATTTCAAAACAAGATTCAGTTCCAAAAGACTTTGCTGTTTTTTGATTACGAGACGATGATGCAAATGAACCAAAACGAACCTCCCGGTTCTCAACATTTTCCTCAAATTTAACATTTGTACCACGATAAGTCTTAATGCATTTGTTTTGTTCCTTCAGAATCTGTATCGCATCTGTTAACAAAAAGTGAAGTGAATACCATTTGTATGACTTGTTTTCATAATTTAGTTTACCAGAACGAGCATCATTATTGAAGTCTTTAAATACTTGACAATCAGAGTACACATAAATGGCTTTTAAATGATTATCTGTCAACTTATCTTCTGGCTTTATAAATTCCGAACTTTTTTTCCAAGCCCTATTAAATTCATCTGAGTTTTTGAGTTCCTTTTTTAGATATTCTGTCTTCACCAGGTTTGCCATGTTCTCTCTACAGCCCTTATATTGATCATCAACTGAATTCAGTGCCATATCCAGTGGAAATATCTTCCCTTTAACAGCAGCTCTGTGATCCTGCAGCAACATGGATCATAATGATCAATAATCAGTATTCATGTCTGTAATATTCACACTAGAACACAATCTTACCTTTCCTAGAGCAGCTGAAATGAGAAGAAGAGCTTCAATGATCAGCAGCATCTTGATTCAGACAGATCCCTCAGATGATCTTAGATCTATAGTGAAGAGCAGATGCTGAAAGACAACAGCTTTTCACAAATACACTAAATCTTTCACTCCAGTGTTAATAATATGTGCATAGATTTTCGCAATGACCTTTGTAGGCTACTTCAGCCCCAAACTTACCTAAGAATATTGTCCTTTTTTTTTTTTTCTTTTTTTTTTTTTTTTTTTTGTCAGATTCTTCCTTGGTTTGTCGCTTTCAGGAACAGCAATGAGACTAGAAGATCAGAAAAAGCAGATGCTAACAGCCAGATGACGATGACTCTTTAGACAGAGATGAGGTTATAGTTGCCTTTTTATATCTGTGAGACATAGCGCCTGAAGTGTGATCTTGATGCTTTTACCCCAACTAAACTGTTTAGCTCATCATAATGCATCACTTGTCAAGGTCTGTGTGGTTTCACACTGGACAAACCATGAGTTGCTGGTTAAAAACAGTATAAAAAAGCTTGACATGACTTAAGTGTTTTACTCTACATCAGTTTGTGACTGTAGTAATGTCAGCAATGTTATTATTAAGCCTCGGACACTATCACTTTTTAAAAATGTTTATATGTAAAAATATATAGGAATGTGTACATAAATCTGTACATTAACTGTACATTAACTGTGTTTATCTGTGTTATTTTATTTCTCTAGGAATATAGGGAGGATGAATCATGATTATTGAATTTCATTAAAAAATGTTTACAGAGAATAACCAGTAGGTGTCACATTGCACAAGTGCACTCAGGGCTTCATGTCAGTAAGTGTGTTTCAAAAAACATTTGAGGTATTGCCCATTTGAGAGCATGTGCATCCAAGAAGTAGTAGTCATTTGTCATAGAGACTACTGAACAAACATTTAGAAGTTTATTTTAAATGCAAAGTATTGAGAATTAAAAAAAAAAGCTCTGTGAACACAGGTTTAAACACAGGAAATGCATCGTGTAAGTGGTCAAGTGCCAACTCAAGATAGCACATGTACATCTGCAAGATGTCTGTTCAAGATCACTTGATCTGGAAAGTGTCTACTGTGTACAAACATCTGACAGGTGTCTGTAAGATGACAGTTTTACATACATTCTAAATCTTTAACATTTTAAAGACATAACATCTAGACGTATGGCAGATGAGCAAACACTTTAAAAAAAAAAATCTTGCAGATGTAAATGCAGACATCAAATAGACATCTCTGTGATATGCATTTGCTATCAGGTTACATGGGGGTATCCTGAACAGTTGATATTTTTTTAGAACGGTTTGGCTGTGGTGTGGTGAGGTGAGGTGAGGCGAGGCGAGGCGACAAACTGATGGAGGAGAAATGGGAAGCAGGAAGTTTTATTTAAATGTCCACCAGATCCCGCCTCCTTCTTCCTGTGATTACAACTGTTTTTATATTACCATCCATCTACATATCCAATTTATGCAGAGCAGGAGTGGGCAAAATTTACATAAAAATATTTAATGATGGAAATTTAGTCATTCTCAACTCAATTCTGAATGTAATAACCATATTTATCCAGTCAGTTTTCTACAATGTTGCATAATATTCCAGCATAAAGGAGAAGAACAGGAATCAGGAGACCAAGTGATGGAAAAAATTACACAGTCTGTGTCTGTGATTTATTTCCAGTGTCTGCAAAACACATAACAGGATGATCAGGCCAAAGAACGGCTCTCTCAGCACAGGCATGCCTCTCATTAGAACATCTTGTGACCAAGTAAGCGCATTAACCATATTGTCAGTCAATAAGAACAATACAAAAATGGAAAAGAAAGAAAAATAAATCAACATTGATGAGCCATTTACATACCTGCAAAAACATGTAACAGACACCATTAGGCCTAACAGCTCTCTTGGCCCAGTCATAGCTGCCTTAGTTTTCACTTGACTTTTAAACATTAGTTTTTCTCTTAGGTTAACTTTGAGAGAATTTTGCTGGAACACTAACCAAAGTTTTGAGAACTTTCCCTGTTAGCTGGGATACCAATCTAAACAAAAACCTGAACTAAACAAAATAAATTAAATTATTGTGGTTCAAAAGTTGTAGGCCTATAAGAAAATGTCTGCATCTCTGGCTTGGACAAAAGCAGAAGAGTTTGGAAATGTATTGGTTTTAAAATCAACAGCTGTTCAAGTGCCGATCTGACAAAATATTCTAAATACAAACTTTTGTCATGAAACTCTGCAGTTCAATCCTATTTTGTCAGACATTTGGGATGAAACGATGGCCATGATTCTGACACCACAATTAGCAACTGCATAAGAGTGTTTTTTAATGGTTTTATTATTATTATTATTATTATTATTATTATTATTATTATTATTATTATTATTCTGCAAAATTTTGAAATTTGAATGAAATTTAAAACTTTTAAAGATTCATTTTCATCTCAACTTTTCTGGGATTTACAGATGAACTGAGGGTTATTTTACTCCTACATGCCCTGCTATGTAATGACAAATTATCAGATGTATATAGTAAAGAACAGGAATAAAATTAAGAGCTGAAAATTATTTAGAATGATATCTTTTAGGGAATTAAAAAAAATAAACATAAAAATCCAACCTTTTCAGTTTAAAAATTAAAGTTACATCTTGAATTATTAAATATAATCTGCTTGCTTTTACAACTAATTTAAAATTTAATTACATTAAACCGACTTTAAAATTTTTTAAAATATATTGCACATAACTTTATGTAAATGTAAAACATATGACTTACTGTAAATATAATTTTTATGCTACTTTTGATTATTAAACATGAGATTAAACTCTACCTGACATGAGTACAACTGGAACAAATTTACTTCTTTACTAAATGGAAAATTTGAATATTGATCATAATTTATTTTGTAGACAAATAAAAGAAATATCATATGAAAATGATATGCTTTTAATTTGTATGGTAATAAAAAAGCTGGATGTGTTCTAACTACAATGTAGAATGTAAAAATTAACTGGTTAGCAGGTAAACACTTGCAAATAAAATAAACCAGATGGTACATTTAATAAAGCATGACACATTATACAGAAAGCAATTTAAATATGGTAAGACTGAAAAGGAAAATAATATGGAAAAAAGAAGTGCATCTTGCCACTTGTCTGCAACAAATATCACTGCACAGTTCAGGTCACTTCTTGTTCCTGAGCTTTTCAAAGTGAACACAGTGTCACACCAGAGATGTTTCTGATCACTCCTTGTCCTGACATCAGTGACTTTAAACATCTCATATGGAGGAATCAATACCTCTCTCTCATCAGGATACATTGAATATTTTGCAATATCTGCACCTTCACAAGTGTAGATTTCAAAAACAAGATGCATTTCCAAATTCTTCTGCTACTTTACGATTAAGTGATGAGGATGCAAACGAACCAAGATGAACCTCCGTGTTCAGAACATTTCCATCAAATTTAACCTTTGTACCACGATAAGTCAAATGGCATTTATGTTGTTTTTTGTTCAGAATCTGTATTGCTTCTGTTAACAAAAAGTGAAGAAAATACCATGTAAAAGCATTATTTTTGTATTTTTCTTTATCAGCATAAACAGCATTAGTGAAATTGCGATACATTGTGGCATTTGAGCTTGTGTACACATAAATGGCGACCGAATGGATCTGTGCCAAGTTATCTTCTGGTGCCTTATAATACTTTTCACCTTTTTGCCAAAACTCAGACATTTCCTTCTCCAGATATACTGTCTTGACCAGATTTTTCATTTCCTTTGTACAGCCATCATATTGATCATCAACAGAATTCAATGCCATATCCAATGGAAATATCTCATTTTCAATTGCATCTCTGTGGTCATGTAGCAACTGGAATCACAATGATCATGTTTTCATGCTCCATGTCTATTTTAATGTCAACAATATTCATATTTGAACTAAATTCATGCATGAAGTTTACCTGTATTAGAGCGGGTAAAATGAGAAGAAGAGTTTTAATGAGCAGCATCTTCAGTAAAATCCCTCAGATGATCTAGTGATGAACACAACAGTAGTTCAAAAACTGCTAAGTCTATGACTGTAACAGCAAACTGTTCAACAACTTTTACTCTACCTTCAAATTAGCCGAGAATATTGTTGTTGTTTTTTTCAGATGACAAAACAAACTATCAGGAAGTTGGCTTGTTTTAATTTTAAATATTTGTGTGTGTGTGTGTAACAAATGACATATTTTTACATGAGGTGTAAATATTTCTTGCTGTCTCTGAGCAGGTTTCAATTAACAGCCTAAGGATGTTTTAAATGAAATCTATAAAAAATGTAATGTGACCTATTTAATAATAATAATAAAATAAGAATAAGAAAATTCAATTATGTTACAGTTTTGACTTATTATAGCAGGCCAATGAAATTCTGTTTCAAAACCACTGAAATGACTGAGAAGGATTACGTCATCAACCAGTAGACCACAATCTCCCGGTTGTGTGCCTCTAAGGTAAGAAAACCTGCTTGGCTGGTAGCTTTCAGATAGCTAAGAAATGTCAGTTGTAGTTGTCAGTGTCACTCGTCAGTCAGTTATGAAAATTAAATCATTATGGATTCTGTGCAATAAACCTGAACTTCAATAACTTTGTTTTCACATATGTTGCTGCTTAGTTTCACTTCTTTGCACATTTGTATTTTGTTTAATTTGTGTGTGCATTTTTAAAACAACACTTACCTTGGCTTGAACTCTATATGATGGCATAATGTCAGGCAAGTACCAGTAGGTGGTGCTGTAACCAATCAGCACAAGTACTCTCAGATCACCATGTCAGTTTATCAAAGAGCTCAGCAAACATATGACCTCACTTCCTGTATTAGGTCCACACTATTCATTCATTCATTGTGCTACATGGCAATGGTTGACAGTATCACAAAAATATATTTTTGACCTTTATTGTCTGAAGATCATCTACAGGGCACCAGACTAGCATTTGAGAGAAGTGGCACCAGCACCACTAAGTTCTGCAGATGGTGGCGCCAGGAGCACATTTGGTAGCACTGGGGGCTGATGTGTGGGGGTATTCAAAGTAAAGATAATTTAATCATAAAATTACTAATGGTTTTTTATTAATAAGTGCAGTTACTAATAATATTTCATGTTCGTTTCTTGTTGTTTTGTTTATTAAAAAAAAAAGATTTGACAGTAAAGCACTAAGCCTGAGTTAAGATGCATACAAAATTTACTTCTATTAACAAATGTAACAGGTGTTAAGTCTACTTTTTTTATACAGAAAATGTATATATTCCACTTCCACTTTTCTAGCATATGGAACTGACCAACTTCAGTGATTTTGTGTGTTTTCGTAGCAAACTGAAGAAAAAACTGTGACTTCTCTTACTTCATACACAAAAAAAGTGTTCAGACAAAATCTGATTTCTTGATGATTTGATATTTTATAATTGTGATTTTATAATTTAAAAATACAGAGAAAAGGTAGAATTAATGACTTATAAGCCAATAAGTGCTCCTCTGCTGCTGTCCACTGGGTATAATTGTGATTTGATGTATTTTTTTAATTTTACTTAAGTTTGTTTATCAAAAAGTGATCAGTCAAAGTGATTGTTTATCAGAAAGTGAAGTGAATACCATTTGTATGCTTTTTTTTTTATTAATTCTTGTCTTATTAATTTTTGTCTTTGCGATCAGCTTCATTAAACTTCTTATATACATCATATTCTGAGTGTACACATAAATAGCGATTAAATTATTCTTTGTCAAGTTATCTCCCGGTGTCCTAGAGCAGCTGAAATGAAAAGACGAGCTTCAATGATCACCAGCATCTTGATTCAGTCAAATCCCTCAGATGATCTTGTAGATCTATAGTGAAGAGCAGATGATGGAAGCTAAGCGCCCTCTCTGCAGGGCTTTGCAGTCTTGACTGGAGCTGTTCCCATACCACACTGAGATACACTGAGTCAATACACTTTCTATAGCCCTGAATATAAAGTTTTCAGGATGGCTGGTGAGACCCTGAATTTCCTCAGCTGTCGCAGATGGTACAGTCTTTGCCTGGCTTTATTTACCTGTGTTTGAATATGGGTAGTCCATGTCAGGTCCTCTGAGATGTTTACACCAAGCTGCTCACCCTCTCCACAGGGGTCCTGCTGATCATAAGAGAAGTGTAGGGCCGCTGCTGTCTCTTCCTGAAGACTGCAATCAGTTCTTTAGTTTTGCTCACATTTAGAGAGAGACAATTGTCTTGGCACCATGATGTCAGTTTCTCATCCAAGTATGCGGTCTCATTATTGTTGTGAATCAGGCCCAGAACCACAGTGTCATCAGCAAATATGATAAAAGATGTGGAGCTGTGGAAAGAAACGCAGTCATGTGTGTAGAGAGAGTAGAGCAGGGGACTCAGGACACAGCCCTGTGGGGATCCTATGTTCAGGTTGATGGAGTTACAGGTGAGCTGGCAAAATTTCACTACTTGAGGTCTGCCGGAGAAGAAGTCTTGAATCCAGTTGCAGAGTGAAGAATTCAGGACAAGGTTGGGGCGATAAGCAAATGGAAGAGGGTCCAAAGTATCTGGAATGGAGGAGCAGATGTAGTTTTTAATCAGTCCCTCAAAGACCTTCATGACTATTGATTTGAGGACAACTGGACTATAGTCATTCAGACAAGAGGGTTCATTGTTCTTAGGCACAGGGATGATGACAGATTTTTAAAAGGAGGTGGGAGCCACCGAGTTAGCAAGAGACTCATTAAAAATGGATGTAAACAAACCAGCGAGCTGATCAGCGCAGGACCGCAGAACACAGAAAGAAATCCCATCAGGTCCTGCTGCTTTCCTGACGTTCACTCGCTTTAGAGCCCTCCGAACCTCGTCCTCTGACACGGTGATCGCATGATGATCGCTGATCTGACTTCTGCTTCCTGACGCGCTGATCGGCAGACTCGCACTGCTTAGATTGTTTTCAAAGTGGCCGTAGAAAGAGTTTAGCTCATCAGCCAGTGATGGATCTGCTCTCACCTCTGCAGAGGATTTATTTCCAAAGACACAGATGGTCCTTAATCCCTGCCACATGCGTTGGGAGTTATTGAGCTGGAAATGAGACTCTATTCATTCCCTGTATCTGTGTTTGGCGGCTCTTACTGCGTGTTGGAGAGCATAGCACGATGCTTTGTACTCGCTCATGTTTCCCGACAAAAGTATGCATTTGTTTACTGCTGCACGGATTATTCTGTCTACCCACGGTTTCGGATTTGAAAAGGTCCTTATAGTTATTGTTTCAGTTGCTTGCTTGGTTAGCATGTTTACAAAGCTTATTGCTACATCCGTGAACTCACTGACGTCAGATGAACTTGCCCGAAACATGTCCCAGTCTACATCATCAAGATCCACCAGTAGCATGGCTTCAGAGTGGGCAGACAAGTGCGTCACCACCCTCTACACCAGGGGTTCTTGAACGAACCTTTTTTTATTTTGGAGGGAGTGTATTGTGAAGCTTAGACAAAACTAAGCCGGTGTCTGCTTGTGGGGGGATGTAAACAGCAGTAACGATGATTGATGTAAAACCCGATCTTTTCAGTTTAAGAGAACATGTAAGTGACCAGCCCTGTTCAGTTAAGGACACTAATCTCCTCTTCAACACTATGTAACAAAAATATTTAATTTATAGTCCTGTTTTATTTTGTTTTTATAGAAACAAATGGAAGGATGCTGTCACATCCTACAACTTCATCATCTGCAAAGAGAAATGGCCACTCAATCACACCAAAATACACATAATGATGGACTTACAGGCATCATAGAGGATTATTGAAATACAGTATTTCACTGAAACCTGGTCTTCTATTCAGTATTTCCAGTTTCTATTTTGTTTTACCTCTTTAAGTATTTATTTATGTTCAGTGTCAAATGTCATTTATTCATGTATTCTGCTAATAACTGTTGTTAGAGCACAGTCATTTTTGGTACAAATTCACGTCTTTAAAAAAAAATTAAAGTACCTAATTGACAGGTTGTCTAATAGCCACTGCAGACTATTGTAATAACAGACAGATAGAGGAGTAAAAAAATAACATATTAATAAATAATATATACAGATAATATTAAAATGATATAAATATGTTAATATACTGATAATAATGAAAATAAACTATGATAAAAAATTTTTTGTTTATAACACCATTAAGGTCCTATATAGCATTTTCAAAGCCTGGTTCTTTATGGAACCCTATAAAAAGTTCTATTTAGCAGGTTCTATTTAGCACTAAAAAGGGTTTTGCTATTGTTACAAGCTGAAGAACCCTTCAGGTACTGGTTAAAGCCATTTTATTTATGAGGTCTAAATAAACTTTTTTTTAATCAAATTATTATTATCTGCTAGCTAGCCAAATTTTTAGTGTAATGAAATTAACAATCAAGAAGAGACTCATCTTTTCGCAGATCTGAGAAAATAAAGCTGCAAATTCACCATTTCCTTTGTAAAGCCGTTATAATTGTCATCAGTAGATTTCAGTGCCAAATCTAATGGAAATATCTGTCCTTTAACAGCAGCTCTGTGATCATGCAGCAACATGGATCAGTATTAGTGCTAGTATCAGTTGGTTAAGTGCTGGCGAAAAAGATGAGTCTTTAAATGTTTCTTGAAAATGAGTAAAGACTCAGCTGTATGAATTGAGATTGGGAGGTCACTCCAACAGCTGGGCACAGTCCAGGAGAAGGATCGTGAGAGTGATTTTGAAGTTCTTTGGGATGGCACCACAAGGTGTCGTTCACTTGCAGAGCGCAAACTTCTGGAGGGCACATAAGATTTAACCAGTGTCTTTAGGTATGTTGGTGCCGTGCCAGTGGTCGTCTTGTAGGCAAGCATTATTACCTTGAATTTGATGCAAGCAGCTACTGGTAGCCAGTGTAACCTGATGAGGAGAGGAGTAATGTGATCTTTTTTTGGCTCAGTGAATACAACCCTCACTGCTGCATTCTGGATCAATTGCAGGGGCTTGACAGTACATGCAGGAAGGCCCGCCAGGAGAGCATTACAATAGTCCAGTCTGGAGAGAACAAGAGCTTGGACAAAAAGTTGGGTGGCTTGCTCTGATAGGAAGGGTCTAATCTTCCTAATGTTGTACAGGGCAAATCTGCAGGACCGGGTCGTTGTAGCAATGTGGTCTGTGAAGCTTAACTGATGATCCATCACAACTCTAGGTTGAAACTAGGTTTCTGGCTGTCCTCGAAGGAGTAATGGTTGACAAACCCAGCTGTAGAGAGAAGTTGTGTTGAAGCAATGGGTTAGCTGGAATCACCAAGAGTTCTGTCTTCATAAGGTTAAGCTGAAGGTGATGGTCATTCATCCAGCTAGAGATGTCACTCAGACAGGCTGAAATGCGAGCAGCTACCGTCGGTTCATCTGGTTGGAATGAGAAGTAGAGTTGGGTGTCATCAACGTAGCAGTGATAAGAAAAGCCATGCTTCTGAATGACAGATCCTAATGACATCATGTAGATTGAGAAGAGAAGTGGTCCAAGTACTGAGCCTTGAGGAACCCCAGTAGGAAGGTGTTGTGACTTAGAAACATCACCCCTCCAAGTCACACTGAAGGATCTGTCAGAGAGGTACGACTTAACCCACAGGAGTGCGGTTCCATAGATGCCCATCTTTCTTAGGCTGGACAGGAGAATCTTGTGATTAACGGTGTCAAAAGCAGCAGACAGGTCCAGTAAGATGAGTACTGAGGATTTTGAAGCTGCGTTTGCTAGTCACAGGGCTTCAGTAACTGAGAGCAGAGCAGTCTCAGTTGAGTGGCCACTTTTGAAGCCAGATTGGTGGCTGTCTAGGAGGTTGTTGGAGTGTTGGTGACCTGCGTTGGAGGGTGTGCCGCTTCAGGAGTAAGTGCTAGGTTAGTAGTAATGAGGAAGTGGTCTGAGGTGTGCAGTGGAGCAACTGAAGAGTTGTCCACAGAGCAACAGCGCTTGTAGATGAGGTCCAGTTGGTTGCCTGATTTGTGAGTCGCTGTAGTAGACACTAGCTTGAGATCAAATGAGGTGAGCAGAGTTTTGAAGTCAGCAGCCTGGGGCATGGGCGTAGGTTTAGGGGGGGACGCTAGGTACTAGTCCCTATCAATATTTTGAGATGACAAATTTGTCCCCACCAATATTTAGCGAGCTCCTTTGAACTGCTATTTGGATCTTTGCACTGTTATTTGGATCGACTCTAATGGCCAGGACGATGACAGTACAAGAAACGCCGTAATTTCATTGGCGGCGGGGTATCTGACAGACTACACGTGCGGGCCGAGACTACTTTTGTGCTTGCACTAGCAGCGAGCGGATGGTTTGTTACAAGGGCTGTCTCTCACAGCATTACACAGTCTCAGATTTTTATTTTTTGAGAGTGCATTTTCGAGATTATACAGTTATACTAAATCACCATTAAATCACTGGTATCTTACAACAAAATAATTCCGGGGGGTGGGGGGATGGGGGGGGGTGTTATGGGGTGTCCCCACCAAAGCTGAGACCAAACCTACGCCCATGGCCTGGGGTTTATCTAGGTGGATGTTGAAGTCACCAAGCAGTACCAGAGGAGTACCATCTTCAGGAAAGTTTGATAGCAGCACATCCAACTCCTCCAAGAAGTTTCCCAATTGACCTGGGGGACGATAAATGACAACAAAGTGGATTTTAACAGGGTGGGTTACAGTAATTGCATGTGATTCAAATGAACCATTACCTGTAGGCGATGGCTAAAGATCTAATTAACGTTCATTTGATATAAGGAGACCAGTACCTCCACCCCTCCCAGTGGTACGAGGAGTGTGGGTACAAGTGAAATTAGTGGAGAGGGTTGCGGGGGTGGCAGTGTCTTCAGGTTTGATCCAAGTCTCAGTCAGTGCCATGAGGTTGAGACCGGAATGAGTAGAAGAAATGAAGTTGTTAACAGATTTTTATCAACATCTGATATTTACCTACTCTGTAAATTAGGTATTAGTCTTAGCAAGAAGTAGATTATATCTGCCAATCATGTGTGCACTATAGTATCCACTGAAAGCCTCTGCTTTATGCAGTTTTCAGATTCATGGTATTACAAAGCTAATATTAACATTCAAAAACAAATCTGACAGTGAGATCAGTATAGAGCTGCATTAGTTTTGTTGCATTAAGTCCATCTGACAATGCAGCAGGCTTCGAAGATCTGTGGCTTCATGTGGGACAAACTCTCTGTTCCTCAAGATAAGTAATATGAGCTTCATGTAGGCCTAGAAGTACATTTATTTAATTATTTCTAAGAAGAACACCTAAGAAGAGTTTCATCATTGTTCAGGTTTTATTGCTAATTTAATGACATGGTGTTAATGAGGCCGCCCACAACAAAACCACAAGCTTTACTCTTCTGCAAAATGAAAACCAGAAAAACTCCAGCATGACAGAAGCTCTTCCCAATCTCCAAAATGACTAAGATGAAAAATATTAAGTACTTTGAAGTTATTAGTATTTAGAAAAATTTTATTAAATAAGAAACTATAGCTGAATTAATCCTGGTGCATCAAGCGCATCTGATGCAACTCTTGTGAAGGTCTTTGTGGTTTCTACTAGGAAAAACTCTGAGTTCCTGTCTGTCTGAGATGAGTAATAGTAGACCTGACTTCCTATATATATTTCAAAATCATACACACAGATTGTTTTATCAACTTAAAGCTGAAGTAGGTAACTATGGTTTTAGCTTGTCCTCAATCACTAGGGTGCACCTATAAGAAGTTTTTATATTCAGACTATTTTCGATTGATTCGGGGGCACCGCGGCGGAGTAACCCAGTACCTTTGTGATTCTTCATAGACATAAACAGAGAGAAGTAGTTCCGGCTACGATGTTCTTCCGCAAGACGCAAGCAGTTCTGTTTATTAACCGCTAGAGCGTCAAAAGTTACCTACCGCAGCTTAATTAAATTGTGAAAATTGTTTCTACACAATTAAATTAATATATGGGACTATAATAAGTCCATTAAAACTGGACTGAAGAAACTGGATTCAATTTCATTATTAAATAAAATTGATTACTTCTGAAATATTTTCAATTTACATGTAACAGATCGCTAGCAATACAATTTGTGACTAATGTAATGGACAGACACTCCTCAAATGAAGAGATGCATCTCATTGCACAATTCTAGCAGCTAATGGTCATTTAGCTCCCAAGCTCTTCATACATGAAGAGTTCAGATGCAAAGGCCTCTAAGTTTTTATCAGGCTTCTATGTGTAGGTTCATTAAATTCACTTTTATAGCAATGAATGGGTTCTTTTTTTATTGTTGAGTAATGTGATGCAAAAGGATTTAAGTATCATTTAAAAAAAAAACCCACTTTGAGTCAACTAAATTGGGTCACTTAAAATGAGCTTTATTATGCACAAATTGTGTTTCCTGAACTAAACAGAGAGGAAAACATTTTTATACTGATTCATGTGGAGGTTTAAAGCATTATTCTATACTCAGCATAGTATTTTGTTAAGGTCTTGGCTGGTTTCTTGAATAGAGCACAGTTGAGGTCACTTCTCTTACCAGAGCTTTTCAAAGTGTACACAGTGTCACACCAGAGATCTTTCTGACCGCTTCTTGTTCTGACAGCAGTAACTTCAAACGTCTCATACGGAGGAATCAGCACCTCTTTCTCATGAGGAAGCTTGGCATATTCTGACACCTCAGCACCTTCACAAGTGTGGATCTCAAAACAAGAGACAGTTCCAAAAATCTTTGCTCCTTTATCACGATCAATAGAGGAAGAAGTAAATGAGCCAAAACGAACCTCTTTGTTCAGAACATCCTTATCAAATTCAACTTTAGTACGACGATAAGTATCATAGCATTTATTTTGTGTTTGGTTCAGAATCTGTATTGCTTCTGTTAACAGAAAGTGAAGTGAATACCAATCGTATGTTTGGTATTGGTATTCTCTCTTGTCTTTACGATCAGCTTCATTAAACTTTTTATATACCTCAAAACCTGAAGTCGTGTACACATAAATAGCAATTGAATGTTTCTTTTTCAAGTTCTCTCCTGGTGGCTTGTGATTCTTTACAGCAATTTTCCAAGCATGTGCAAAATCAGATTCGGGGTTAGACAATTCTCGCTTCATATATTTTGTCTCCACCAGTTCTGCCATTTTCTCTCTACAGCCCTCATATTGATCATCAACTGAATCCAGCGCCATATCCAGTGGAAATATCTTCCCTTTAACAGCAGCTCTGTGATCCTGCAGTAACAGGGATCATAATGATCAATCATCAGTATTCATGTCTGTAATATTAAAACTAGAACACAATCTTACCTTTCCTAGAGCAGCTGAAATGAGAAGAAGAGCTTCAATGATCAGCAGCATCTTGATTCAGTCAGATCCCTGAGATGATCTTGTAGATCTAGTGAAGAGCAGATGCTGAAAGACAAGAAACAGAGTTTCACAATTACTAAATCCATCACAGCAAGTGTTCACCAAATTCTTAAGGTATTGTCTGTCAGGTTGATTTTTTTTTTAAGTCAAATTTGAAGTTAAACCTGTGATGTTCATTGATATATTGACCTTGATCTATACTGACCCCAAATTTACCTGAGAATAGTGTGTGTCTCTTTATCTTTACTTTCCAGAAGTTCAGGAGCAATGATGAGAGGAGAAGATCAGATCAGTCGCTCACAGTCAGACAAAAAGCCAAGTGATGAGGAAGGTTATTTATACTATTACAAATGTCTGTCTGTGTGTATTGTGGGAATCAATAGCTGAAGTGTGGTCATGGTGCATTAGTGCTCAATTGTTTAGCTCTTCATAATGCAACACCTGTGAACATCTGGTTTGTATGTGGTTTCACACAGGACAGTTCCTGTCATATCACTACCAGAAAACAGGTTTGTTTTTGTGATGGGCAGATTCTCATCAAGGAAATATTAATCTGCAGACACAAATACTTCAGTCAGTTCATTCTTGATACTAGGCCCCATTCACACGGAGACCCGTTTCACATTTTTTATTGGATAGGCATTTCGTCCACATGGATCCAGTGTTTTCAGGAGGTGAAACCACTATTTTTTAAAACCGGAGTGGTTAGATCTGAAAATGCCATCTTTGCGTATTTATGTGGACGGGGCCATCCGTATATTTTCGGAAACTATAATGTCATCACCCCATGTGTCGACCCTGGTCAGACACCACTACATCACTTAAGAGCAACAACAACAATGGTTTGTATACAGCGCGCAAGGTTTATGCATGCTCCATGTCTTCTTCTTCATTTTTGTGTATCTCTGTGGCAAAATTACAGCACCACATAGTGATCTGGCATGTATACTACATCGTCGGTTTCACTGGTTTTGTGTAGATGCAGATATTTCTTGATACAACATCGTTTGGACAGGATTTTTTTTTAGAACAAGGGAAATAAAGATTTGATTGGGGTAAGCTCCAGCTTTGTGTGGATGTAGCACAGTGTGTCGTGAGGAAGAGAAGTGATCAAATGCTGTAGAAATGATGGAATCCATGTAAAACACTGCTCCAAGAGTCAGGGACTCAGGGGTGTCCAAACTTGGTCCTGGAGAGCCACAGTCCTGCAGCGTTTAGCTTCAACTTGCCACAGCACACCTGTCTCTAGTATGCCTAGAAGACCTTGATCAGCTTCAGCTGTGTTTCATTTGGGTTGGAGCTGACCTCTGCAGAACAGTGGCCCTCCAGGAACAGGTTTTGACAGCCCTGACTTTAAGTAAACATAGTTTTGCTTATTTAAGTCCTTAGTCTTCATTGTTACATGCTACAAAGAAAAGACACAACACCTCCAGGTGGTTTTGGTAGTGTGATAACTAAACCTCTCAGTGAAATGTGACAATCACTTACAAAGGGGTTTTTGTGAGAACGGGTCTGATGCTTCATCAGAGTAAAGGTGAGAAAGGTTATGTGTCATCCAAAGTAGCAGAAAGGTATTTTGTGTAAGAGATAAATGATGACTACCATACTAGAAAACTTTAATGGCTAAACAAAATGTACATTTATATAAAAGTTAAGGACAAGCTCTGTAAAGTACTAGGGATTTATCCAGTAAAGCGTATTTTAGATACATTCTTTTTTTAAATAATGCATAAATACCTGTGAATTTTCTAGAATGGGAAAAAATTATTTTAATAATGAATAAAAAAGCCCATATAGGTGGAAATGAAAGAATAGATATATTCTTCTAGGTTTAGGTATAATTCCCAGCATGATCTCAAAACCACACAAACTTACAATTTAAAAACAAAGTGAAATTTGAAGAATTGGATGAAAATAAAGAATTTGAGAGACCCCAAAATTAGATTTTTCATTGCCGAACTCCAGTCCTCAGGAGGTGGGTGCATCAGTGGATGCTCTGTAAAAAAAAAAAAAAAAAAATGTTACATTTCGACCTCAGTACATTTTATTATAGCATGCTATTTGGTTTTTATATAAATTCTTTATAGCATCTGTTAACAGAAAGTTAAGTGAGTACCATTTGAATTTCTTGTTAGCATAATTTTGTTTACTTCTTTATTGAATTTGCCATATACACATACACATAAATGGTGATTTAATGATTAGTTGTCCTCCTGTGTATGTGGTTTAAGAAATAATAGTGTGACTGTGATGTGTTTAGCTCATCTACATGGTTTAGATCATAATCACTTGTGAAGATCTGATGTTTGTGTGGTTTCACTTTGGACAAACCCTTGAGTTCCTGTTTGTCTAACATGAAAGTGATATCATAAATGATATCCTCAAAATGTGTAATGGTAAATTTATGAATTAATCAACACATGATATAATACAAGTTCAAAGACAAAACATAAAAACATAAACACACATATCAACATGTTTTTAGGTGACACTATTTTTTTTTTTTTTTTTTTACACAACTACAAATTTTAAGGCTGTTTTATATATATATTGATCCTCTAAACACTAGACACACACACAGGCCAGCCATTTATGCTGGGCACCTAAGTCATAGTATTGTCAGCCCAAGACTCAAACCCACAACCTTAGGGTTAGGAGTCAAACTCTCTACCCACTAAGCTACGACTTCCCCATTATGTACACTTCCACCGCTGGAACTTTACCCAGGAACTAGGGACTTTTGACTGGTACTTAGTGTGTTTCCACCACAGGAATCAGGGTCTAGATAAAATTCTAAAAAAAAAAAAAAAATGACCCTCAGAAAGTCCCTGCTGGCAAGGTAGTACTTTTTCAAAGTTCTGGAACTTTTGGGGGTGGGACTTGGGTATTAAACATGCTGATTGATCGAGCAGCATTGTGATTTCAACCACCATTTATTCTGATAATTTTCAAAATATTACTGTTATTGTGTCATGAAATTTAATTTTAAAAGTATTTCAGGTGAGAATGTAGTTGTTTAAAGCTCAAATCTGTGGTTTATTTATAAAGACTGGCTATTTAAAAATGTGTATTAGAGAAGCCTCACCTCGGCTAGTCCTTTTGATGTGTCGCTGGTTCTGATGTCTCTTTAGTGGTTAAACATAAAATATAATTCATTTTAGGTAAATCTAACAGGTAATCTTTGGTCTATATTCAATTTATCTACATGTTCAAATGAAAATAAAAAGAAGCAATTGATATAATATTTAATTTCATTGTAATGACTGTATATATACACATATGCCTGAACTAAATGTGGTTTTATTAACAAAGTTCGGGAGAAGCACGATCAGATAATCATCCAATTTGGTACAGGTGCATCTCGTTTAGCTAATCATCTTATAGCACGCACGCGTATATATATCCAGTCTTCCTACCTCCTGTCCCACGACAGTTTTTCGGCATAGACCGTCTGTCAGCATTCGGTTCGCTCTGTCAGCATTCGGTTCGCGCTGTCCGTCATCTTATCACAGGCCCAATCTTCCTTCCGACGAAGATAGCTATCCGCCGAACACCAACAAGCGTCATCGCGTCAGCTGCTCTTCTCGCCAAGCCACACGTTGTGGCCAAAAGCTCGTGCAAATCCTTGAGCTCGCCTCACTCGGCAACACGATTTTCTCGCCAGGACCGGGCTCTATTATAATGCTGGATCGCAGCCGTGCTCCAGTTCTCAGCGCAGTAAACCTCTCTCGCTTTTTCAGCCGTGTCGCAGTTCGATGCTGCCTCCACTAGCGGCGAAGACCGTGCGTTGTTGTAGTGGCATGTCGTTCGTGAAAGAATCGTTTTTTCGAATGAATCTTCTAGGCGAACGAATCGTTCTCGGTTTACACTCATTCATGAAGAATTTTTCAGAGTTGTCATCCACAATGAGCGAGTTTCATATGAGTCTCAGAGATCGAGAGCTCTCATTCGTGAACGAAAGGACTAAACCGGTATACATGTCGAGTTGATTAAACAGATACATGTCGTCCGTAAACGCAAGGAACTCTTATCAATTTTGTTAAGATGAGAGTAAACCGGGTCAGTTAGCCATTTAGCATGTCAATCTTGCAAAATGTAAAGCGCAGTTATAGGTACTGTGCACATATTGTTTACATATTTAGCATACAAAAGATAAATTCCACGTTTAATCCCCGATTTATGAACGTGAATATATAGATCAATATATGAACCGTCTGACCAAACAATTAAAATGCTAATCATGCAAGAAAACCTCGTGATTTGCTCATCTGAACAATTTAAATAGACGTTATATATAGAATGCGCTTATGAAGACGCCAAAAATTTGTTAAACGGCGTTATGACTTAACTTTGTCCGACGACGATGCCACTTTTTAACCACGAAGCAGGCTTTTTGCAGAGTTGTCATCCACACCGAAATGTCTAAAGACATTACATTTGCTTTACTGTGCATGTTTAAACCTCACTGAGATGATACAGACATAAGTTTCATGCAATTATTCCGGCAGGATCAATTATTTAAGGACATATTTCACCATTTACTGGCATGATTATTCAGAATTTTTCACGCTACTGCCTCGTGTTTGGCTGCAGAACAACAAGTGTGAGTAAATTTTCTATCGTCTTTTTAGGACTGTTATATGAAAAGCATGCAAAGTAAATGTCTTTAGAAACGGCTTGAATTTGAATTACTGCAATTAACGTTACTGCTATAGACATGTCTATTGGTACAATGGTTTATAAAACTAAACATGCTACATTGTTTCAAAGCCTCTATTTTCACAGTCCATACTACAACAGGAAAACAGCATCCCAAATTTATCTGCTCCGGAGGCTGTTTAAAAGGGCCCAAAGGCCAAAACAAGAGGAAAAGATGCTTTTCCAACAGGACTGTATTAATTCAGACAAGGTTTGAGCAATTGTCAAATCAGCCAACAACTACAGCAGCCAAAGCAAGCATGAAGCTACTTTTACTTGCAACACGGGCCTGCACATCTCAGTATTTCCATCCTGTTACTTCTGCTAGCAGTGCAGGCTACACAGGTTCTTCAAGACATCACACACCCCAGCCCCTTCCCACGACCCACAGCTACAGCAGCTGAAGCAAACGTGAGGCCGCCTCCATTCGTAAACGCGCCCTCAACTCTTCCGCTCCCTCATGCTACTAACCATTTTTCTGTTCAGTGGCCTCCAGCTCCAGATTTGCCAGAAGGCAGAGGGTACCAAGACCTATTATTGGTCAGGCCGATTATTTTATTTATTTATATATCTATCTCGAACCCTCTTCAGCCAACCCCTCTAACGCCAGCTCATCCCCTTTCACTAAAACTCCTAATCTACCATAGCTAACTCTCCTAACATGCCCTATCTATCTGTAATGGTCAATCCTCACTTCAGCCATCCTTCCGCAGGAGCTTTCTCTGTATCTCCCCACCGCCGCAGCATTGACCGCTCCCGCAGGAGCCTTTTCTGTTTTTTCCTCACTGCCGCAGCAGTCTCCGCTCCTGCAGGAGCCTTTTCTGTTTTTTCCTCACTGCCGCAGCAGTCTCCGCTTCCGCAGGAGCCTCTACCTATATTTCACCACTGCCGCAGCAGTGTCTGCTCCCGCAGGAGCCTCTACCTATATTTCACCACTGCCGCAGCAGTGTCTGCTCCCGCAGGAGCCTCTACCTATATTTCACCACTGCCGCAGCAGTGTCTGCTCCCGCAGGAGCCTCTACCTATATTTCACCACTGCCATAGCAGTGTCTGCTCCCGCAGGAGCCCTTTCCATCCTTCCCTACTGCCGCAATTCTCGCTGCCGCAAGAGCCTCAAAAATAAATAAATAAATAAATAAATAAATAAATAAATAAATAAATAAAAATATATATTTTATGTCCATTCTCCAATTCAACCTCATCAGGCTCGCTTTTGTCTAACTCCGGAACGCCCAATCTAAATTCACGATGGACCCTCATTTCATCAACGACTCTGGTATTAAAAAAAAAAAAAAAAAAAAAAATTAATCGAGTAACAAAATGTGTTGTTGCTTAATTATACTGATGTGCGCATGCACAGTAAATCTGATGGGTAGGATAAAATGTCAGGACCCCGGACCTTTATTTAGTCGGGTTGACGTACCTTTTCAGTTCTGTGTATGTGATGTGACGCTAGTTTTACTTAAAGTCAAATGCTCATGAACTGACTGTCAGAGCAGTTCTGGAGATGTTGTTCATGTGTTCAAGTCCTCATTTAGTGAGACAGCAGACGCAGAAATTACCGTGAGAGTAATGCGCGCTTCAGTGTGTGTGTAAAAAAGGAAGTCGCGCTCCTGCTCCATTCATTAACAGAGACACACAGAACATGCAGGATTTACATTTAAACACTGTTCCGTCTTAATATTTAGAGATATTAATTCGTGAATCGGATGTAAGTGCAATTACCTATTTTGATTAATTCATTCAAAAAGAAAAAAAAAAAAAAAAAAAAAAAAAAAATTTCATTGCGAAAGAACCCGACGTGAGATTTAGAATAAATTAAAAGAGGCTTCGAAGCAGAGGAATTTGCCTACATCATTTTTTGTAATCGCGTTACTCGAGGAATCGTTTCAGCCCTAATCTTAAGCAGCTCAAAAGGGGCCTCTCACATAATCCGATAGATGCCCTCGGTTGTTGTTCATCAGACATTTAAAAAAAAAAAAAAAAAAAAAAAAAAAAAAAAAAATTTGTATATATTCCTCCTTAAATCATGTTGTGTACTTGAATAATAGAAGCCTCTCAGTTATCGTTTCTTCGGCCAAAGTAAGAGCCCTCCAGCCATCGTTACAATCTCCTTGCCTATTTCAGCATCGGACAGGGCTCTCCCTTCCGGTGCAGCTGGGCAGTGGCTCCCTTCGGTCGCAGTGTGAGCCTTTCATCTGTCATTGAGTTGCGCTGCGCGCTCAGCGGCAGATGGGGGTATCCCTCCCGGTGCAGCAGAGCCACAGGCCCCCTTCGGTCGTTGTGACAGCCCTCCATCCGATGCATCAAATTAAGCCGCTTATACAGTCGCAAGGGGGACTCTCCCTTCCGGTGCAGCAGAGCCGCAGCTCCCTTCGGACGCAGCGAGAGTCCCTCCATCAGTCGCGTTTTCTTGCCTACTCCGTATCGGACGGGGCTCCCCTACCGGTGCAGCAGACCCACGGCTCCCTTCGGTCGCAGGGTGAACCCCCCGTCTGAGTTATGTTGCATGCTCAAGGGCGGACCGGGATCTCCCTCCCGGGGGAACACAGCCGCTGGCTCCCTTCGGTCGCAGCAGGAGCCCTCCATCCGATGCATCAAACCGTTCCTCGAATCTTCTTGCCTATTCTGCATCTGATGGGGCTCTCCCTTCCGGTGCAGCAGACCCACGGCTCCCTTCGGTCGCAGGGTGAACCCCCCGTCTGAGTTATGTTGCATGCTCAAGGGCGGATAGGGTTCTCCCTCCCGGGGGAATAGAGCTGCTGGCTCCCTTCGGTCGCAGTGAGAGCCCTCCATCAGACGCATCAAGCCATGCCTCGCTTCGCAAGGGGGACTCGCCTTTCCGGTGCAGCAGAGCCGCAGCTCCCTTCGGACGCAGCAAAAGTCCCTCCAACAGTCGTATTCTAGTTAGCGTCAATCAGGGCTCTCCCCTCCGGGGCAGCACTCCTGCTGCAGAGTTGCGAACCCCCTACGGAGGCTGGGAGAACCCTCAGAGGCAAAAAACCGCGCCTCCATAAACCCGCAATGGGGGACTCCCCCTTCCGGTGCAGCAGAGCCGCAGCTCCCTTCGGATGCAGCGGGAGTCCCTCCAACAGTCGCGTCTCTTTGCCTTCTCAGCATCGGACTAGGGCTCCTCTTCCGGTGCAGCAGACCCACAGCTCCCTTCGGTCGCAGTGTGAACCCCCCATCTGAGTTATGTTGCATGCTCCACGATGGCTAGGGATCTCCCTCCCGATGGGGTACAGCCGCTGGCTCCCTTCGGTTGCATTAGGAGCCCTTCATCCGACGCGCCAAACCGCGGCTCCAATCTCATTGCCTATTTAGCATCTGACGGGGCTCTCCCTTCTGGTGCAGCAGACCCACGGCTCCCTTCGGTCGCAGTGTGAACCCCCCGTCCGAGTTATGTTGCATACTCTATGGCGGCCAGGGATCTCCCTCCCGATGGGATACAGTCGCTGGCTCCCTTCAGTCGCAGTGAGAGCCCTCCATCAGATGCAACAAACCGCGCCTCGTACTCAGCCGCAAGAGGGACTCTCCCTTCCGGTGCAGCAGAGCCGCAGCTCCCTTCGGAGGCAGCAAGAGTCCCTCATTTCTTGATATCTGGCATTGTGCTCCTCCCATAAGCGGCATGGAGGGCTCGCTGGTAAGACGTTGCGAGCCGCAGCTCTCGTCGAACACTGCACGGGCTCTCCAGGTCGCTCTGCATTTTCTTCCCAACACGCATATTTTGGGGGGCAACTAAATTTTATCTCTCTGGCTGCTGTCCTATGGCTTTAAGCTTCTTTTGGGGAGTTATTTGGGTTCGGGCTATGCTCCGGGCCCGGACCCCTCCCCCAGGACAGCACGCCAAAATATGCCTACTATTTGCCTTCAGATTAGATGTAAGGGTGAACTCGTGAAATGTGGTTTTATTAACAAAGTTCGGGAGAAGCACGATCAGATAATCATCCAATTTGGTACAGGTGCATCTCGTTTAGCTAATCATCTTATAGCACGCACGCGTATATATATCCAGTCTTCCTACCTCCTGTCCCACGACAGTTTTTCGGCAACCCTCCTCCACCCCAACTCCTCACTTCTAATCTATTTATCCCAAATTGGGATAGGGGGAGTTATTTGGGTTCGGGCTATGCTCCGGGCCCGGACCCCTCCCCCAGGACAGCACGCCAAAATATGCCTACTATTTGCCTTCAGATTAGATGTAAGGGTGAACTCGTGAAGTACATTTCTGCTGCTATTATTTTGTTTAAATGAAAACGAAAGGAGTCAGTGGTATTTTATATTCTTTTTCATTTTATTGTAAATATACAATGAGGAAAATTGCAGTAGCCAAGGCAAGCTGACTGATGTTATCAAGTACGTTGCTATTTGCAGAATTGCGTTGTCGCGGACATCACACTCCCGAGAGAAATGCACAAAGTTGTAACTACTGAGGATGCAAGGCCAAAATCAGCATACTTTGTATTGAGACATGTGCACAGACCTACGTCACCAGACTATTTGCCTAATCTTCCCAATACTTAGGCCGCGATGGAAACACAGAAAGGAGGGAAATAGTTCCTGGGGACAAAAGTTCCTGGTACTATTGTTCCCGGTAGGAACGTGGCATTTGTCTGAATTTATCCTTTTCCCTTTCCACGTGAAGTGTCAAGCAGAAGGCTTTTTCTCACCCCGTGTGTCTGTGTAGTACAGAGGTGAGGGGGTTTACACTGCTGGCAGTGTGACGTGCAGCAGGGTGACTTTTACTTGAGTCCATGTACAGCCTGAAGAACTGTTTCAGTTCTTTTTGGACTGTGTCAAGCTCCTCTTTATCGTTGCAGAATTGCTGAGTTAGGGTTTGGACTTCAGCTCTGGCTGCATGCAGATGGCCTTCTAAGGCCTCAACTCTAGTGTCCCTCTCATTAAGTTCCACATATGCTGTTTGTAACAGTGATTTTGTGTGAAACAGTTATTTTTCCAAAGCCCTGTCCAGCGGCCTTTTCAAGCTGCTCTCGGTGTCCAGCAGTTATTAGAGCCTCCTGGAAACAGAAGGTGATTTCCTTATGTTTTGCCATTCTGTAAGTCATGGGGAAGTCGTGGCCTAACGGTTAGCGACTTGGACTCGCAATCGAAAAGTTGTGAGTTCGAGTCTTGGGCCGGCAGGAATTGTAGGCTGGGGGAGTGCATTTACAGTTCTCTCTCCACCTTCAATACCATGACTTAGATGCCCTTGACAAGTAACAAGGACTCAGAGACGTGCGGATCCATATGCAGTAGTTTATTAGAGAATGCTCAGACAGGCAGAAATCAGGAACAGCATCAAATGTGTCAAGGGATATCCAGAATCAGTAACAATACCAGACAGAGATCGGGGCAGGCAGCACAGAATCAAAGTCACTATACACAATCCAAAATCAAACACAGAAGGATAGAACAAACACTAGGAAACCGCTAAGAAATGCCAGACAGAACTAAACAAGACTTTGCAGTGATTGAGAGTCCAAACACAGTTTATATAGGGGAGTGGTAATGGGGAACACCTAAGCACAGGATTATGGGAAATGGAGTTGGGAATGGAAATACAAGATGCCAGAGTCCTGAATGGAGTGCCCTCTATAGGAGTTCATGGGCACTCCAGCTGATGATCGTGACAAAATGAGGGATGTTACCAAGTATTTGTTAAATATAACAAAAGAAAATGTGTCTCTGATGGGTCCAGATGCTACAGTACACAGCCATTCAACAATATCACCACCTCTTTAACAAACTATTCATTTAACAAAAGTCAAAGAATACAGTAGATTAAAAATACTTTTAACTTTAAATATTGTAAATTATTTTTAATATTTGATATTGGCCAATTTATGCTGCACTGCCTTAAGAGTATTGACTACATTGCACATCCTGATTAAATTGTTCACTAAATGTGATTGAAAAAGATGTGTAAAAAAAAGAAATATGAAAAACTAATCTGAGGCCTCTTGAATCACTTAAAAATAACTTTATTTCATTATGCTGAAAATATATTATAGATATATTCTGACAAAGAATCACAGCACTACATTGAAGAAATAAAACATGCTTACATGTTGATGTTTATCATATTGCTTTTTGTGGAACTGATGTGAATTCAAAGCACATTGTTAGGCCTAGTGCAAAACATGGTACTTATCTTTGGTCTTGTTTGGTCTCCTGAATAAAGCATAGTTCAGGTTACTTGTTTTTCCAGTGTTTTTCAAAGTGTACACAGTGTCACACCAGAGATCTTTCTCATCTCCTTTTTTCCTAATAGAAGTGACATTAAATGTCTCATACGGAGGAATCAGCACCTCTCTCTCACGAGAAAGCTTTGAATAGTTTGTCACCTCAGCACCTTCACAAGTTTGGATCTCAAAACAAGAGACAGTTCCAAAAGTCTTTGCTCCTTTGTCACGATCAATAGAGGAAGAAGTAAATGAGCCAAAACGAACCTCTTTGTTCAGAACATCCTTATCAAATTCAACTTTGGTACGACGATAAGTATCATAGCATGTATTTTGTGTTTGGTTCAGAATCTGTACCGCTTCTGTTAACAGAAAGTGAAGTGAATACCAACTGTATTGCTCGGTTGTGTAGTTTTGTTTACCGTTACGAGTTTCATTGTTGAAATCACGAAAAACTTTATCACCAGTATACACATAAATGGCAATTGAATGGTTTTGGGTCAAGTTATTTTCTGGCTTCTTACTGTTTTTTTTCACCCTCTTGCCAAGCTATTTTAAAATTATTTCTAGAGTTATTAAGTTCCTTCTTCAGATATTTATTTTCGACCAGTTGTTTCATTTCCCGATGCATCCGTCATATTGATCATCAACTGAATCCAGCGCCATATCCAGTGGAAATATCTTCCCTTTAACAGCAGCTCTGTGATCCTGCAGCAACAGGGATCATAATGATCAATCATCAGTATTCATGTCTGTAATATTCATACTAGAACACAATCTTACCTTTCCTAGAGCAGCTGAAATGAGAAGAAGAGCTTCAATGATCAGCAGCATCTTGATTCAGTCAGATCCCTCAGATGATCTTAGATCTATAGTGAAGAGCAGATGCTGAAAGACAAGAAACACAACAGTGTCTCACAAATGCTAAATATATGAATCCAATAGGATTTTTTTTAGGTTCTACATAACATTCATCACATCAGTAGAAATGTGCATAAGTTTGCAATATAACCTTAATTTATCTCCAAACTTACCAGAAAACAATGTTGTCTTTTTCAGAGTCTGAGTTTTCTTTCAGTTATTTTTCAGGTGAAGTGAAGTGCAGAAAAGTAATTTGTTCTCAGCCAGTTGACAACGACTCTTCAAATCAACAGATGAAAAGGTTGAAGCTAGCTAATAATGTGTGTGTGTGTTTTCTGAAATATAACAGCTAGTGAGTAAGTGCGATCTATCTATATTGCAACACTTGTGAATGCCCATATAGTTTCACTCTGGACAAAGGCAAAAAAAGACCTGAAACCATTTCTGACTCATTGAAAGATGGAAGATCTATTCTAAATTATTCTTCCCAGACCATTTCTGTCTCATCTCTTCTGTCCCTTTCTCAAAAAAGGAAACATTTAAAACTAATTGATTTTTTTATTTTTTTTATCAGTAATCAGTGACAAATCAAACTACTTTTTAGACTGCTGGTTAACATTAGGTCAGTCTTTACATATATCATGTTCATTCGGTTGTGTGACAAAAAATATGTAAATGCGAACAGCTTTATTGGAAAGTAGCCTATATATTATATACAAATTTATGAGAGCTGGATTAGAAGAGATCAGATGTAAATGCCAATAGTTGGTGCATGACATCATAGTCGCATGTAATGATGATTATTTAGGTTTTCTGAGAATCTTTGCATCTGCATTTGAAACAAACATTTGGTTTCTCCTTACTCCTGATGTCCATGCTTCATATCTCAGCACTTCTTACTTTCTACACTTCTTACTCTAAACATATTAAAACTGTTATTCTGTTGAAGCTGCTTTTTATTTTAATAATGCTAATTAATTAATTGTGTGTGTGTGTGTGTGTGTGTGTGTGTGTGTGTGTGTGTTCTGAGCTGAAGTGTGATCTGCTGAAGAGTGAGCTTGATGCTTTTAGCTCATAATGCAACACTTAATGTTTAATGTTTATGTGTGGTTTCACACTGAACAAACTGTGAGTTTCTGGCTAGACGTGTAAAAGCAACTTAACATGCCTTGTTAGTAGTAGTAATTTGAGCAGTTCAATAGTTCAACAGAATCTAAATTAGTATTCTTGAATACAAGTTTCCCTGTACAATGAAATTCTTTCTTTGCTGTCCACATTGAATGCAAAGACAAGTGCAAACTATGCAAAAAAAAACAAACAAAAAAAAAAAAACAGACATACATATACATACAAACAAACATGGTGACCCATACTCAGAATTCGTGCTCTGCATTTAACCCATCCAAAAGTGCACACACACAGAGCAGTGAACACACACACACACACTGTGAACACACACCCGGAGCAGTGGGCAGCCATTTATGCTGCAGCACCTGGGGAACAGTTGGGCTGTCCTTGAGCAAGCCTCAAGGACACCTCAGTCGTGGTATTGAGGGTGGAGAGAGTGCTGTACATTCATTCCCCCCCACCTACAATTCCTGCTGGCCCAAGACTCGAATATGCAACTTTTGAATTGCAAGTCTGACTCTCTAACCATTAGGCCACGACTTCCCATTGGTTATTGGTTATGTTGATTATGTGTATTGAAATATAGACTATGTACATCTGTTTGTGCGAGTGTGCAATATTGACTTGTGCAAAACAATAGTATTGTAACGTGCAATTTTGACTTGTGCAAAACAATAATATAGTTAAATTTAGTAACAGGTAGGTGTCCTTATCTTTCAGGTGAGAGAGGAAAATATGGAGGGCAGCAGCAATGGCATCTGAGGTGGACCTGTTGGTCTGGTATGCATACTTCAGGGGGTCCAAAGTGTCCGGCATACTGCTCTGAGTGTGGGTCAGTATTTCAGCAATAAAACTCCACATCTGGCGAGCAGTGCTTATAAGCAGTCTGTACATCTCCACACCACAAGTTGTTGACAAACACACACACACACCACCCCTTTTGGCCTTACCGGAGGCTGTGGTCCTGTCTCCTCTGTGTAAGGGGTGAATCTGTAGCTGACTAGAGGATTCTGGTACTTTCTCTGAGAGTCAGTTCTCTGTAAAAGTGCAGCATTCTCTTACTAGTCCAGTTTGTTTTCCAGAGACTGCACGTTAGCTAACAAGATGCTAGGTAGAGGTGGCCAGTTAGTGCAGGCCTTTAGCCTACCATGAAGCCCTCCCCTCTTGCCTCGCCTGAGTCGTCGTCTCTGGAGCACTTTCCTAGAGTCAGATTCCTCAGTCGAGCTCAGTGCTTCAAGGCCTTCCTGGGGATGGTGGTGGTGGTGGTGCTGCGAGAGTGAGTAATGAGTTGTAGTTCCGGAGGTATAAAACAGGTCAACTCAAAATGGTTGGCTGAATTGGTGATGTCCAGAAATGCCTGTCTGTTTTATGTTAGCACTGCATTACATTAGTGCACTGCAGAGAAAACAAGAAGCAAACAAAAAGAAGAAATAAAATGGCATTAGAGTAGGGAGCGAGCAAACATGTCTGCCTCAGGGGGTGCCATGACTTCTAGAACACTGCATTTACTTTTTTTAAGTTAAGTTGCAGAATTTGCTAACCTTATATAAATGAATAGGAAAAATGAACAGTGTATATAACATTAAAGGGGTCATAGAATGCAAATTTTCCACAAGCCGATATGATTCTGTAGGATCTTAATGAAAAGCCTGTAACATACAATAGTTTGATTGAAAAGTCTTAATAGTAGTGTAAAAAACACGTTTTCTACCCTGTCACAAACTGCTCTTTTCAGAGCACTACAGTTTTGTAGCATTTTCCTTTAAATGTTAATGAGCTCTGCTGACCCCGCCCCTCTCTTAGGAGCCAATCTCCAAGGGACTGTTTACTTTAGCTGCATTCACAGTGAAACTTGCTAATTAGCACATTATTAGGAAAGGCAATTTGAAAAGATTCATAAAAAAAACCTTACACTCACTTTTTCTGTTGGTGAAGCTGGATCATGAATAATTCTTTACATTAATATAGCGCTTTTCTAGGCACTCAAAGCACTTTAAATTGTCAGGGGGTATCTCCTCATCCACCACCAGTGTGCAGCACCCACTTGGATGATGCGATGGCAGCCATATTGTGCCAGAACGCCCACCACACACCAGCTTACTGGTGGAGAGGAGACAGAGTGATGAAGCCAATCAGCAGATATGGAATGATTCGCACAAACATAGATGTATTAATGTATATCGGGGACACATTCTCTTCAAAAACAAACAGAATCTACTGTGTATTCTGCGGCTCAGATGTCTGGAGTAAATAAGGACTGCTATGTTCACTATTACATCCAACAACAGAACACCTCAGTCACTTCAAAATTATTGTCTACATTTGCTCCTGAATTAAAACAATTGCGACTGATGACAGCTCACTCAGGGCGGTGCTAAAGTAAGACACCAGTCCAGTCTGTGCTGAAACGCTACTGTCAATCAAACTATTGTGGGAGAGGCCTGTTTTTGTGACACCACTAGACTCCACTACAGGAGGAAACTAACTAATTACAAATACTTTTGTCACAGTACTCAGAGGCGCCATGCCCATTCAAACCAAGTGAGGCACGGGCCCCCTCAGATTTTCGAGCCAAGTAGATTTGGAATGCAGCTTACAAAAGACAAAAATATTTTTTATATTTTTATATTTCACAGGTATGATGTGCCACACATCACTAGCTGCTAAACTCAATTTTGCGTTAGCTGGCTGGCGCTGAGCCAGGAAAAAAAAGCATTAGATAAGTCATCGTTTTTTTTGTTTCGTTCAGTGGGCGCATCGCTGACTAAATTCAGATTTCTTGTGAATTAATTCTCTCATCATCGTACGATGTAGGTAAGGTATGCATTTCACAGTGTTAACAGCTTCAGTGATTATAATGGATGTTTTCTGAGAGTGCTTAAAGGGTTAGTTCATCCAAAAATCGAAATGATGTAATTAATAACTCAACCTCATTTCGTTCCAACCTGTAAGACCTCCATTCATCTTCAGAACACAGTTTAAGATATTTTAGATTTTGTCAGTCTGTTGTTCGTTATCTGGCTCGGCTCGGTGTTCATCTTCAGTTCTCTATTCACAGCAGTTCAGTCAGTACTGTTTGAGTGCATGAATTACTCTGGGATATTTGTTTGTTTGAACTCAGAGGGAGTGTCAGCCACATTAAAAAAGTTAACGGCTTAAATCATTTGTGGATTAATGCGTATTAGAGATGTGAACCGTTTAAAACGATTCAGTTCGATTTGGTGAACCGGTTCAAGATCCGGTTACATCAAATGATTCGTTCACGATATCACAGACTGCTTTGTTTTGAACTCTCTCACAACAGACACAGAAGAGAAGACAATGCTGAATAAAGTCATAGTTTTTGCTATTTTTGGACCAAAATGTATTTTCGATGCTTCAAAAAATTCTAACGGACCCTCTGATGTCACATGGACTACTTTGATGATGTTTTTCTTACCTTTCTGGACATGGACAGCAGACCGTACACACAGCTTCAATGGAGGGACTGAGAGCTCTCGGACTAAATCTAAAATATCTTAAACTGAGTTCTGAAGATGAACTGAGGTCTCACGGGTTTGGAACGACATGAGGGTGATGAAGGTAAAAAAATTTCATTTTTGGGTGAACTAACCCTTTAATGTCAGTTAGTGTTGTATTGCAATTAAGTGTTTATTGTCTTCCACATTTCATCAGTCAGAGCATCTCTATCTGAATGTTATCAAGCTGTAGTGATATCTGATGCATTTATCCATATAAGAGATTTCCTGTGTCTCACTTATGAAACAGATATTAAAGTACATGAGAATTAGGTTTAGGGTTACCCTGCTCCATGCTCCATGCTCCACATCATCTCATTTTGGGTAAAAATAGAAACATAATACTAAAGTTCTTTGTTATGCAATAACAACCGAACCGAGACCCAGATGAAGAGGTGGTCTCGGTTCAGCTCCAAACTAACTGTGGTACGGTTTGTTTAAGGTGTGAATATGATCTGACCTCAATTCGACCCAATAACAGAAACCACTGTGCTGTTTAAGTTAATAGGCTCCCATGGTTGTGTTTGGGTGAGCAGATGAAGTCTTGTGAAGCTTTTGAGGCTTTTCCTTGATTGTACCAAATAAAAAGATTCAAAGCTTCAAAGCCTCAAAGACAAATCCCACCAGTGACATCTAGTGGTCAGCTGCAATTACAGCAGCCACTTTCAAATGATTCACATATCTTGTTGATTTCATTTTCAACACAACAGCAATACTCAGCAATCAGATTACTTACTGTAAGTTTGGCTTACTGTGCTATTACTATCCATACTACAGTTACAATTGCCATTATTGTGGTTTGGTTTTACTACAAATACAACTTGCATCTTTGAACCTGATATGAATTTAACCTGATCCAAGGTCTATGGCACATCATTTGACAGATTAAACCGTGTTTAATCACCCTAGTTAGCAGTCTGACCCTAGTCTGACCCAGTTGTCTGTCTAGGGTATAGTTAGTGATACTTTTGCTTGTTGTTTTGGCTTTGCCTAATCCTAAAGTGATAACCTTTTAAATATCACTACAAATGAGACTTAAAGAAAATCATTAATTCACAAAAGGTAACAACAGGTTTCAGATGTCTTTATTTATGTCATACCTTAACCCTCTGAACAAATCACAATTTGGCCCTTGTCAAATAATTTTCCTTCTTTTTACACATCATCTTAAAGGACAACTTTGTTCACATGCTGCCTAATATATCCCACCCACTAACGGGTGTCACGATGAAAAGATAAACCGTGTTATTCATCTCACCTGTCTGTGATCATAATGTTATACCTGATCAGTGTATCTTATTTATGAATATTATTATTTTTACTAAATTTATTTTATATACAGTCTTGTTCAAAATAATAGCAGTACAATGTGACTAACCAGAATAATCAAGGTTTTTCGTATATTTTTTTATTGCTACGTGGCAAACAAGTTACCAGTAGGTTCAGTAGATTGTCAGAAAACAAATGAGACCCAGCATTCATGATATGCACGCTCTTAAGGCTGTGCAATTGGGCAATTAGTTGAATTAGTTGAAAGGGGTGTGTTCAAAAAAATAGCAGTGTGGGATTCAATCACTGAGGTCAGCAATTTTGTGAAGAAACAGGTGTGAATCAGGTGGCCCCTATTTAAGGATGAAGCCAACACTTGTTGAACATGCATTTGAAAGCTGAGGAAAATGGGTCGTTCAAGACATTGTTCAGAAGAACAGCGTACTTTGATTAAAAAGTTGATTAGAGAGGGGAAAACCTATAAAGAGGTGCAAAAAATGATAGGCTGTTCAGCTAAAATGATCTCCAATGCCTTAAAATGGAGAGCAAAACCAGAGAGACGTGGAAGAAAACGGAAGACAACCATCAAAATGGATAGAAGAATAACCAGAATGGCAAAGGCTCAGCCAATGATCACCTCCAGGATGATCAAAGACAGTCTGGAGTTACCTGTAAGTACTGTGACAGTTAGAAGACGTCTGTGTGAAGCTAATCTATTTTCAAGAATCCCCCGCAAAGTCCCTCTGTTAAAAAAAAGGCATGTGCAGAAGAGGTTACAATTTGCCAAAGAACACATCAACTGGCCTAAAGAGAAATGGAGGAACATTTTGTGGACTGATGAGAGTAAAATTGTTCTTTTTGGGTCCAAGGGCCACAGGCAGTTTGTGAGACGACCCCCAAACTCTGAGTTCAAGCCACAGTACACAGTGAAGACAGTGAAGCATGGAGGTGCAAGCATCATGATATGGGCATGTTTCTCCTACTATGGTGTTGGGCCTATTTATCGCATACCAGGGATCATGGATCAGTTTGCATATGTTAAAATACTTGAAGAGGTCATGTTGCCCTATGCTGAAGAGGACATGCCCTTGAAATGGTTGTTTCAACAAGACAATGACCCAAAACACACTAGTAAACGGGCAAAGTCTTGGTTCCAAACCAACAAAATTAATGTTATGGAGTGGCCAGCCCAATCTCCAGACCTTAATCCAATTGAGAACTTGTGGGGTGATATCAAAAATGCTGTTTCTGAAGCAAAACCAAGAAATGTGAATGAATTGTGGAATGTTGTTAAAGAATCATGGAGTGGAATAACAGCTGAGAGGTGCCACAAGTTGGTTGACTCCATGCCACACAGATGTCAAGCAGTTTTAAAAAACTGTGGTCATACAACTAAATATTAGTTTAGTGATTAACAGGATTGCTAAATCCCAGAAAAAAAAATGTTTGTACAAAATAGTTTTGAGTTTGGTAGACACTGCTATTTTTTTGAACACACCCCTTTCAACTAATTGCCCAATTGTACAGCCTTAAGAGTGTGCATATCATGAATGCTGGGTCTTGTTTGTTTTCTGACAATCTACTGAACCTACTGGTAACTTGTTTGCCACGTAGCAATAAAAAATATACTAAAAACCTTGATTATTCTGGTTAGTCACATTGTACTGCTATTATTTTGAACAAGACTGTATAATTGACTTTCATTTTATTTTTAAAGAACACAATTTGCGTAACTTGTGTAACATGCAATCACAAAATGTATTCCACCGAGAATTATAAGAAAATCAGATGTTTTGAGATATTTCTTTGGTTGACAAAAGTTGAACCTGAACTGAAAAAGCTTAACTGTGAACCTAACTTTACAATCAGACAAATGCTGCAGTTCAATAAAACAAAACAAGCAGCATCCAAAAACAACAAGAAACGTGGTTTCGACAGGTTTTCAACATAACAAAATGATGTTTAAATCGATACAATAATAAAGGGATTTTGCAGTGTCACACCAGAGATATTTATAATATTTTTGGCCCTAAACTGGTGTACATGATTTTATCACATAAATTCAAAGCGCTTTGTTCAGGGCAAACCATAGTACTTTGTTATGGTCTTGGTTGGTTTCTTGAATAGAGCACAGTTCAGGTAACTTATTATTCCTGAGCTTTTCAAAATGAACACAGTTTCACACTTGAGATCTTTTGTATTGACAGCAGTGACTTTAAACTTCTCATACGGAGGAATCAGCACCTCTTTCTCATGACGAAGCCTAGAGTAATTTGTCACCTCAGCACCTTGACAAGTGTAGATTTCAAAACAAGATTTAGCCCCAAAGCGATATGCTGTGTAACGATCAAGAGAAGAGGATGTAAATGAGCCAAAACGAATCTCTTTATTCAGAACATCCTTATCAAAAATAAGATTTGTACCACGATAGGTAGAATAGCATCTATTTTGTTGAAGTTCAGACGCCAAAAGTTTCCCACTGAAAGCAATGAAGGTCGTAGTGCGTCGATATTTTGACGCCGAGAGTCACATTTGCCGTCATAAAAGTGACGCTAGGGGCACTTGACCATGCTTCGGTTTTTGACGCCTTTGGAGTGAGAATGGGTTGGACATTTGTGTGATGATGACACTAGAACGTTTCCCAAAAATGTAGGCTACTGAACTCGTAGAACGCGAGAACAGGCTACTACGTGCTACTTGAGTCGCTGTCCATTCGCAAAGTGCTGAACTAGGCTATACTAACCTTATATGGAATAGTATTCTGAACGTTTAACCTAACAATCGTCATCTGTTGTGTATTAGGAATCAAGACAGGTAAAAATAAAAAACAAAATTATATAATGACATTCTATATAAATAGATCGTTGGAGCTAACATTCTAGGGTAGAATGTCATTCTATAGGCTATAGATAATTGGAGCTAACTGTCTCTTGCCATATCCGGTCGGACCGGTCGGCAAAACATCAAATTTCAGCGCTGTCTTCTGTTCCTCTTTTAGATAAAAACCAAAGTCTTAATCGTTCATTGTCATATAGATCTTTCAGATTTAAGTCTGGATTTCCATGCTACTATGTTGCCATTGCGTCAAAAAATATTTATCAAATGACAGTGCTTAAGGACGTCCTTAAGGTAAGCTAAAACATACTAAAACAACTATCCCTTTAAAAAAATGGAAAAATAAAAAAAAATTGTTTAGATTTAATTTATTAAAATGATCATTTCTGAAGTAAAATTGAAAAAAAAAAGAAAGAAAATGGCAATTAGTCATTTATGAAGTAGCTGAAAACAAAGAAAAAATGTATGTATGATTTCATTTTATTTTATTTTTTTTTTTTTTTATTTGCTCCATATGGTCTGAAAATTTAATTGTGAAGTGTTATATGGACCATAAGCACTCTATTTTATAATACAATCAGTCAAATGAAATGAGTACAACATTCAAAATAGTCTCTTTTTTACATTGTTGGATGCAGAACTTACTTTTTTCAAAATCTTTCAAAGTAAACACAGTGTCACACAAGATTTTTTTTTTTTTTTTCCTTAACTAATGTACATGATTATATAATGTAAATTCAAGGCCCGTTGGTCAGCACACACTTCAGTATTATGCTATGGTTTTGGTTGGTTGAATAGAACACAGTTCAGGTCACTTCTTATTCCAGTGCTTTCCAACACAAACACAGTCTTACACTCGTCATTTTTCTTAGATTTTCTTTTTCTGATACCAGTAACAATGAACTTCTCATATGGAGGAATCAACACCTCTTTCTCACTAGGAAGCATAGAATAGTTTGAAATATCAGCACCTTCACAAGTGTGGATTTCAAAACAAGATAAAGTTCCAAATTTATTTGCTTTATTAGGATCAAGAGAGGAGGATGTAAATGAGCCAAATCGAACCTCTTTGTTCTCAACATCCTGATCAAATGCAAGTTCCGTACCACGAAAAGTTTTAAAGCATCTATTTTGTGTTTTCTTCAGAATCTGTATCGCTTCTGTTAACAGAAAGTGAAGTGAATACCATTCGTATTTCATGACTGGATAGTTTTGTTTGTTGCAGCGAGTGTCCCTATTGAACTTAACATGTATATTTAAATTATTCAACCCAATTTTATTAAAAGTGTATGCATAGATAGCAATTTTATGTATTTTTCTTAATTTTCCAAACCAACTCCTGTAGAATTTGTTGTTACCCTCTTCAAAAGCCTCTTTAAAATTTTTTAAGATTTTGAGTTCCTTCTCCAGATATTCATTTTGCACCAGGTCTGCCATTTTCTCTCTACAGCCCTCATATTGATCATCAACTGAATTCAGTGCCATATCCAAAGGAACTATCTCTTCTTCAGTAGCAGCTCTGTGATCCTGGAGTAACAGGGATCATACAGTAATAATCAATCATCAGTATTTATGTCTGTAATATTCATACTAGAACACAATCTTACCTTTCCTTGAGCAGCTGAAATGAGAAGAAGAGCTTCAATGATCAGCAGCATCTTGATTCAGTCAGATCCCTCAGATGATCTTGTAGATCCAGTGAAGAGCAGATGCTGAAAGACAAAAAACACAACAGGGTTTCACAAATGCTAAATATATGAATCCAATAGGAATTTTGATGTTCTACATAACATTCATCACATCAGTAGAAATATGTGCATAGGTTTGCAATATAACCTTACTTTATCTCCAAACTTACCTGAAAACAAAGTTTTCTTTCTGTTATTTTTCAGGAGCTCAGGAGTAACAATGTGAAAGTGAAGTACAGAAAAGGTATTTGTTCTCAGCCAGTTGACCTCTTCAAATCATCGGATGAGAAGGTTGAAGCTGCTTTTATAGCTAATAATGTGTGTGTGTGTGTGTGTGTGTGTGTGTGTGTGTGCGTGTGTGTGTGTGTGTGTGTGTGTGTTCTGAAATATAACAGCTAGTAAGTGTGATCTTGTTGCATTCAGCTCTGTTAAACTGTTGCGCTTATCTATATTGCAACACTTGTGAATGTCCATGTGGTTTCACACTGGACAACCAAAGGTAAAAAAAAAAAAAAACTGTAAACACTCAAGTTTCACTTTGAGCATTTCGGACTCAGTGTAAGATGGAAGATCTATTCTGGATTAAACAAAATTATTTTAAATAAAATTATTCTCCCCTGACAATTCCTGTCTCATCTCTTCTATCTGTTTCTCAAAAAAAGGAAACATTTATAACAAAGGTTATCAATGAGTTATGACGACTTTATGTTATGTTTTTTTTTTCAACAAGTTATCAGTAAAAAATCAAACTACTTTTTAGACTGCTGGTTAACATTAGGTCAGTCTTTACATATATCATGTTCATTCGGTTGTGTGACAGAAAATATGTAAATGAGAACAGCTTTTATTGGACAGTCACAGCACTTTTAGCTTAGCTTAGCATAGATCATTGAATCTAATTAGATGGTTAGCATCTTGCACAGAAATTACCAAAGAGTTTCAATCGTTTAAAACTTGACTCTTCTTTAGTTACATCTTGTACTAAAACTGACAGAAAATGAAAAGTTGCAATTTTCTAGGCCAATTTGTCTAGGAACTATACAATCTGGCGTAATAATCAAGGAACTTTGCTATCATATCATGGGTGCAGCAGGCGCAATGAGATATATATATATATATATATGTGTGTGTGTGTGTGTGTGTGTGATTTGGCATATTTTTAGGTAAAAAGGGCGACAGTGCACCACATTAAAGGGGTCCTGTTCTTTCTTTATTTAGTCTGTAATGTTGCTGTTTTGAGCACAGAAAAGATCTGCAAAGTTGAAAATCTCAAGTCCAATTCAAAAGGAGATATTTTATTTAAGAAAAAAATCACTTTTCAAAAACTACAATGAACAACTTGTTTGGTCTACAACCCATATTTCCCAACCAGGCACTGAGTGCTACCAAATACAATGCTAAACCAGCTAACCAATCACAGCACATTTAATATTTCAGAGGGTGGGCCTTCATTTGATACAGGAACTATGCAAGCCTTGCGTGCTACACTGGGGAGTGTGTAAATATGTCAAAATATGTGAAATACAGTATGTGAAAAATAATGTGCTTTTCAAACAACCTAGTCTGTTGTAGTACACCCCCAAAACAAAAAAAGAGCATAATAGGTCCCCTTTAAAAGAAAGAAAAATTTATGTTTTCATAATCGCTAAAACTAAACTAAAATTAAATCAGGTTTGAGAGCAAGGGAGCCCCTTGATGTTTTGGGGGCCCTATACGCAGAATGTGTATCGGCTCTGATGAACATTCACAAAGCTGTGTGGTTGGTACAACAACCTACAGCAGTGGTTCCCAACCTTTTTCAACTCGCGGCCCACACAACCAAACACATATGTTTGCACGGCCCACTGCAAAAAAAATGAACTGACCCCGCTATTGTTGGTTAATAACTTTGGACTCAGAAGCTAGATTGCTAATTGTTTTTATTGAGTGAACTGGGGCTGTGCGATATGGACAAAAAAAAAAAAAAAACAACTATAGCGATTTCTTTGATCAGTTTAGCTATTTCGATTTTAATTGCAATTTTGACGCACACATATATGCTTTACAGTCATAAATGCATTCAGGATGAATTTAAAACATATTTCCAAAAGAAAACCAATTAGAGCTTTATCAAAAAGTTGTAATGTTTCTAGAACAGACATAAGTAAAAATAATAACTAAGTAAAGGTGTAACAAAATGTATAGACTTATGGCAAAAAAAACATGTATATTCAAACCAGATCCAGGCAGAGCTCGGCAGCTGGTAGACAGTCAGCAGAGCAAGCAGTCAGGAGGAAACATGTTGACAGCCATTTATGCATGTTTGAATTTGTTGTTCTGTAGCATATGCAGCAAAATTATAAATTGGTGGTTTATTCTTAAAGAGCCACACAGATGGGAAATCAAAAATTACCTGTATTACAGTGTATGATGTAGCTTTCCATCAGTGTAAACAATGTGCAAAGTAATTAATCCAAAAAGTACACGATTTATAAAGTTATTGGCTTCTAAAGTAAGGAGTCGACTCTGAATCGCTGAAACGAGTCGTTATAGATTTCAAATCTTTTGTCCATCTCTATGAACGTCACTAGAACACTTTGCATAATAATCTCCGCATCATTGAACATAGGCAGATTCCACATCTTTATTCTACTTGAATGTAATTGTTAATTATTTAACAATTATAAACCCTAGTTTATATATAATTTACTACCCAAATACCTTTTATGTATATACATAAGTGCTGGTTCAAAATATTCAATTAGCTTTGAGTAATTTAATTTCCAATACAAGAAATCATACATGATAACGGAAGTCAGAGAGTGTGTAAAAGCTGTGCAGCTACAGAAGTTGGAGGCAGTGGTCCTTAGTCTTTTTGACCCCTATACACCGCTACAACCGCTGGTTCGAGCCCCGCTCCAAAGTGATTCTGGTATACAGGGAGTTTATTTGCTGTTTAACAAACAAATATACGGTGAGGCATTGCTTCCACACATATTATTTTTTTTCCGCTCACGTGATAATGAGTTGTGTAGTTAAAACGACATATTTTCTCGTAATAACGAGATGTTACGTCCTTAAAACGACACATTTCTTTCTCAACAACATGTCATAAAAACAATATGATTTTCCCGTTATAGATTACATAATGTGAGCAAGCTAAGCGATTATCCGAGCTGCTGTCGCCGCGGTCCTGACATAAAAGAGCATCTGCACGCTACTGAAATTAGAAGAATACACTGTTTTGAATGTATTGTAATATTTTTACTGTAACGTCATGTTTATTATGATTAATATCCAATCTTAATACAATATTCTATCCAATAACTGCATTCAGACCAAGAGGATATGACATGCTCAAATCAAACCAGTTTTTTTTTTTTTTTTTTAAACAATACCGACTGGTTAGGAATTTAGTTAGGAATATTTATTTATTTGAGTGACTCAGGTTTGATATAACGACAAATCTAAATACAAACAAAATAAAAAAAGAGAAATGACAGTTTGATTTCATTATTATTTCATCACTATTATTATTTCGTTCTGTCTGAAAAACAGAAAAACGAAAATTAAGCTATATTTTTCGTATTTTTAGTTTGTGGATAAAAAATGAGCTTATGCATTTGTGCGTGAGCGGCCCTGAAACGCCAATTTTCAACTCAGCCTGTCTTTACTGTCTGTCCCATTAAAGCAGAATAAGAGTTCATCTGATGTACAGCTCTGCAATTTAGTCACATCGTTTCTTCATATTGTTTGGCTGTTGCGACTATATTTCTTGCCAATATAAATCTCATATAAAGAGCAACACTGCACTTCTCGGGTCGGCGGCGTCTGAGCTTCTTATCTGCATTGTCCTTGCCGCACACCCACGCTCAGCGCAGCCTATTCCTTACAAAGCCTGGAATATACTCCATGCCCAAAGATTCGATGCGATGCACGGCTCGATTCAGGTAAAGATAGCAATGTATAGTCAATAATATATAATGATCTGACTAAAAATGGGCCTAACGCCGCCCACGCATGTGAAAGAAATATTAAAGAATAGTCTAAGCTTGTTTGTTTTTACCCACGAAAAAAAAAAAAAAACATCTAGCTTAATTTCATTTTTCCGTTTCTCAAACAAAACGAAATAACAACAATAATAATAATAGTCTAATAATTATAAAATCAAACCGTTTGTCACTCAAATAAATAAAATATAAAAAAACATTTTTTTTAACAGCAGAGAGAAGTGCATGTGGGTGACGTAAAACAATTGCATGTGCATGTCAGTGCTGCTATATTGTTAGCTAAAACTTTTTAAAGGCTCAAATGAAATAAAATAAAATGTTAAATAAAAATAAAACAAATCTATTAGATGAAAAACTTAAACTGAAAATAAAGATGCTGCCTCGACAACAAAATAAGTTAAATTACTTAACTAACAACAACAAAAAATAAATAAATATTCTGTCAAATACAGAGTTTTAAACAGTATTTGCGCCGCAAAATACGTCGTTGTGATAACAAACGCCGTAAAAAACGTGCGAAAATACGTCAATGACGCCGTATTTGACGGCGTTTTAGTGTGTATGAAAACGCCCTTTTTTACGGCGTTCATGTTGCCATATGACAGCGTAAAAAACGCAGTTTTTGTTGCACAGAGCGCACGTCATTTACGGCGTTTTGCTAATAGTATAATGAGCCACGCCCACTGATTCCTACAGCCAGTATGTTTGAACGGTTTTCCAATTGGCCAATTGTAATGCTGCTCATTTAAACTAAAAATTATTGGCACATTGCTAATGTTTTGCAGGAAACTGAGTGCAAAACATATCACATACAAAATTTTCGCTTTATAGTTCAATAATAGTTAAATTTAGTTTTTTAACTTTCTATTTTGTTGTCGAGGCAGCATCTTTATTTTCAGTTCAAGTTTTTCATCTAATAAATTTTTTTATTTTTATTTAAAATGTTATTTTATTTCATTTGAGCCTTTAAAAAGTTTTAGCTAACAATATAGCAGCACTGACATGCACATGCAATTGTTTTACATCACCCACATGCACTTGAGATATAGATAGATTTTTAATCATTTAATGTATATTCAAAGACATTCTGTGTTTGTGCTTGGACATACTGATAAAAAAAAATACTGTAGAAGAACAATCCAAATACAATATTTAAAGACAAAAAAAAAGGTTTTGTAAAATAATATGCATATTTAGCGCTGCACTTGCAAGAGAAACCCTTGTACTTTTTTGACTAAAACCAGGTGATCTTTTATTTTGGTGAAAAACTATAGTTTCTGTGAAAATGTGTCTCCTTACAAGAGATTTGTGCAGTGAAAATGTTGAACAGTTTGAGAATGGAACCTGCAAAAGAAATCGTGTCGGTGGTAAAGAGGTATAGGAGCATGTGACCTTTCTTGATTTGTGGTGGCACTAAATTTGACAAGAGACAGTCTCTTTCAAATTCTTTACGCAAGAAAAACCTTGTCTTGAATGAAATGCATTTAATATTTTAAGAAGAAATGTTTCTTCAAATTCTGATAAAATGTTAGAACCAACAGCCTCGTGTATATAAGAGAGAGAATATAGTATACTATGTGTCAAAATTTGATTGATGAGGGTCATAAAAAGCCATCTATTCTGGACACCTGTTTGTACACCCCCCACCCCTCCCTGTACACCCCGGTGACCTAGATATGAACTTACGACCCTAAGAAGGAATTTCGGTGAGGGAGGGTGAAAATGTGTTGGGATCTATGTGCTTTTTTTTTTTAACTGTGGAAAGGGTTGAAATCATTAAAATGGTATAAGGGAAGTTTTTATTAAGGTTTTAAGTACATAGTGCATTTCAAGAAAAAAGGTTATAACACAAACAAAATGGGAACGATGTAATGATTGTTTTCGTAGTTGGAAAAGTGTAAAACGTTGTTAAAGTTGTAACAAATAAAAAAGAAAACTACTGGTTATTTATCTAAAACAACTAAACAAGTCAAAACTATCAGATGTGTTTTCGTTAAGCAACACGTGAAAAAGATGTGAGAGCTTGTAAAAATTTAAAAAGGTGTTTTGTTACCAGCTAGAAAAGAAAGCATTTAGCATTTGTACCTTACCTCAAACTAAAAAAGAAATGAATGTAAAGCGGCGATACAAACCAGAAAACTTGGTGTTTGTCACGATGTTATAAAAAGTTAAAAACAAAAGAAAAAAGATGGTAGGCATTACGCGGATCAAAAATAAAATCCATCAGACAAGATACTTCATATCAAATCTATGTTGTACTTTACCACTAACTACAACTTTAAAAATCTAGACTATTACTGACAGAGAGTTAGACGAAAGAAAAAAAGATCTCACAGCAAAGTGTCAAGGCATCTCCGTTGAGTGATCCTGACAGCATCGCAGACACACTTAGAATGAGGCTCGGGGGAATGCTCCGGAAAAAAACCACGCCTCCACCGCTAGAGACTGCCCCCGCTGTAGGCGTGATAGCAGGGTCAAATAGATTTAAATGTTACAATAATTAAACTAAGTCGTTTTTAATAAATAGACATCAGTCCTTAATTAGTGAAAACTTTAAATCCGTTTAAACATAAGATCAATTTGAACTTTTTAAATGATGTAGCTTTATGCGATTTTTATTTACTTTTAGTCTTAAAAAATACAAAATAAAAATAATAATAAAAAACAGCACTAAAAAAGCATTATTTGTTTTTAATGTATTAAGTTAATTACTCTAATCTACGACTAGTCTAAATTTAGACTATTGCCGTCGATATATCTTTTATTTTTGTCAAGCTTAATTTCTCAAGCTATGACAATTAACACACAAACACACACAAACACAAACACACTTTCCTTCTGTCCAGTTTGTAAGTTTGTGTCGCGTTATCTAGTAAATAAAACAGACATATGTAGTTAAAAGTAGTCGGTTAACAATATGACAGGGAAGAAATATCTCGTCTCAGGTCGTGCAGCGAAACGTGACCGTGCCGGGCATCTGGTGACTGTGTGATTACTGTTGCCTGCATATCAGTTATACATCAGCGGGTGTAAAAACATCTAAAGGTTTTGGGGGTTTGCAACTCAACTGTAATCTAATTAGTTTTCCGGGGGGTTCTGGTGTTGTAAATAGTGCGCTACAGGTCAGCTAAAGTTTAAAAAAAAAATTGTGTGTGATCAAATTCAGTGATCGAAGGAGCGACAATTTCAAATTTACGGCTTAGGCCTGTGATCGTGAGGTTATCTGACAGTTCATTTACTGGTCAAATGGATGTGAAATCTTTTAACAAGTCAGACCATATAGGAATATGTAGTTTAATTCGAGTTAATTTAGTTTATTTTAGTTACATTTATAATTTTTATTAACCCCTAGATCTTTCAACCTCAACATAAATGTACCGAGAATGCAAACAAGTACACACACACACACACACACACACACTTTCCTTCTGCCGAGTTTGTGTCGTGTTATCTAGTAATTAAACCATACATATGTAGTTAAAAGTATCACCCATTTAACGACAGGTAAGAAATATCTCGTCTCAGATTGAAACGTGACAAACTTAGTAGTGATTCTTTAAATCCTGTTTATCAACTCTTTGAGATACTTAATCATTGAAACATTTCTATAGTCACATCTTTATTTAACATTTTCTAAAATGAGATCTGGTTTATTTCTATATTAAGTGTAAGTAAGTTGTATTCTTTCGTTGTCATATCTTTTACATTTTATTAAAATAGGTTCAACTGATTCAGGAAGATCACATTTAACACAAAGTCCAGACACATGTTTTTCCTCTTATAAATAATGACTGATT